>NC_037688.1:30657310-30773170 GCF_003255815.1 Theropithecus gelada
GTAGCTCGCCCGCCACCACGCCCGGCTAGTTTTTTTTTTTTTTTGTATTTTTTTAGTAGAGACGGGGTTTCACCATGTTAGCCAGGATGGTCTCGATCTCCTGACCTCGTGATCCGCCCGCCTCGGCCTCCCAAAGTGCTGGGATTACAGGCTTGAGCCACCGCGCCCGGCCTATTTTTTTTTTTGAGATGGGGTCTCACTTGTCACCCAGGCTGGAGTGCAGTGGCATGATATCGGCTCACTGCAACCTCTGTCTCCGGGGTTCAAGCGATTCTTCTGCCTCAGCCTCCTGAGTAGCTGGGACTACAGGCAAGTGCCACCACGCCTGGCTAATTTTTGTATTTTTAGTAGAGATGGGGTTTTACCATATGGGCCAGGCTGGTCTCGAACTCCTGACCTTGTGATCCGCCCACCTCGGCCTCCCAAAGTGCTGGGATTACAGGCATAAGCCACAGTGCCCAGCAGTTTATGTATTTTTTGTAGAGACAGGGTTTCACTATGTTGCCCAGGCTGATCTAGAACTCCTGAGACCAAGCAATCCTCCCACCTTGGCTTCCCAAAGTGCTGGAATTACAGACATGGGTCACTGTGCCTGGCAACAATTATTTGGTGACTTCTGTGTGCTAAGCAACATGCTAGATGATAGCACATGATGACAGAACATGTTACTGATGAACAACATGGAACTTCTCTCCAGTTCCTGGTGCTACTGCCCTGTTCTGAGCCACCAACATTTCTTTCCTAGACTACCACAATTGCTCATAAGGAGTCTCCCCACTTCTGCTCTTGAATCTTTCTAATCTGTCTGCCAGTCAGCAGCCGGAGTGTGCTTTTTAAAATATGAAACATAGCATGCTTTTCTTAAAACATTTCAGTGGGTTTCCATTGACCGTGGAATAAAATCCGAACTCTTTAACATGGCCTGCAAAGCTGTAATGACATCGTGGCGTAGCACTTCATCCCTCTTCTCTCCCCATGATGTGTCAAGCTTTGTTTTTTTTCTTTCTTTCTTTTTTTTCCCCCACTGAAGGGCCTACACATGTTATTCCTCCTGCCCGGAATGCTGTCTCTTTGATTATGTGCCCAGATATTTCATTCTTATCTTTCAGGTCTCAGCCCAAGATGACTTCCTCAGGTCTTTCCTTACCTCCAAGTTAAAATGGTATTCCCTTCATATTATCTCCTAAACACCTTGCTCTTTACCTCCCTCACACAAATGAAAGTTTACAGTAATATATTTATCCAGGTGTGGATTTACTTAAAACTTGTGTCCCCCACTACACTCTATGTTCTACAAAGACTGTAACATGTAAGCTTTGTTTTTTTTCATCTACAAAATAGATATAATACCTTTTGGATCTTCTTCAGTATGGATGTGAAGAAAGCATTACATAATAAACATAAATGTGTCTAATAATAAGGTGCAATTCCGATGAAAGATGTCTTTGGGTCAGGCATGATGGCACATGTCTATAATCCTAGCACTTTGGGAGACTAAAATGGTTGGATCACTTGAGGCCAGGAGTTCCAAACCAGCCAACACAGCATAGCGAGACCCCATCTCTACAAAAAAGAGAAAAGAAAAATGTGTTTCCTTGGCTCAGAACACCTGAATGCAAGCTAACTCACTAGGAAAGGAGTATAAGGTAGTTGAATAAAGCAATTGGGACACACGAAGTTTCAAATTTTATTACATTTTTATTATGTTCAAATAGTGTTGAGGTAATTTATTGTTAACAACAAGAACAATACATAGTTCCTTGTCTTTTAAATCTTTCAAATACAAATAATTTATGTTTACAAAAATTTTTACGATGTAAGAAAGCTTCCCAAAAGAGCCTCTCTTAGCCATTTGGGTCCACAATAAATTCCCATCCTTGGAATCTCTGGATTTTGAGGCAGAGTGATAGAGAAGACAAGTAGAAACTGGGGCACTGGGTGATATATGTCAGGTTCTGACCAAATGAGTTCAAAGAAAGGACTAGGGTGAGATTAAGTATCTGGATATCAGGCTTAAAATATAGCCAGCAGGAGGCCGGGCGTGGTGGCTAATGCCTGTAATCTCAGCACTTTGGGAGGCCGAGGCGGGTGAGTCACCTGAGGTCAGGAGTTCTAGACCAGCCTGACCGATATGGTAAAAACCCATCTCTAGTAAATGTACAAAAATCAGCCAGACGTAGTGGCAGGCGCCTGTAATCCCAGCTACTCGGGAGGCTGAGGCCAGAGAATCGCTTGAACCCGGGAGGTGGAGGTTGCAGTGAGCTGAGATCATGCCACTGCACTCCAGACTGGGTGACAAGAACAAGACTCCTTCTTAAAAAAATAAAAATATATATAGTAAGAGGGGACCAACACACCAGGTTGGAGGACAATGGTTCTGAGGCCAGCCCCAGAACCTTGGAGAGCTCCACAGACACCGTACTGAGTCGGAGCTAGCACCTTGGACAGCACCACGGTTTTTCTGTTTTCTACTGCTGTCCTTTGTACCTGGATGACACTATAAACACACGTTGCAGTGGTCACTGTTAATTTCCTGGGACTTTCGACTCCTGTGTACCTGGCAATTGTAATCCTCTAAAATCAGCAGTCTTTTAGAAGGTTCTTTATGACACGGTGGGGGTTGAGATTCTTTCTCTTCCTTCTAGGAACTTCAGCATCAGAGCTGATAATTGGACCAACTCCCTTGGGAGGTCTATGGGATTGGTACCTAGTATCATTGTGTTATTCTGGAGGCCAACATCCTTCAAGTTGGGGGGAAATGTGTAATACCTGGTTGCACTATGTAAGGAAGAATGCTCAGGGCTCTTCCTAGGGACATATAAGCAAACTATCAGGCAATACATGTGAGAAAGATGGTATGTTGTATTGATTTGGAGACAGGGCTTGATTCTTTTTCACACCCTCTCCTCACTTGTTAACCCCAACCTGTTAACCTATTTTCAGAAACATACAATGGATTGGATCTGCTTTCTCTGGTAAAAAGCTTCTGAACTTGATTGTTGTTAGCAAGTTTCTATGAGGTTATGCACAAAAAACTTTGAAGGAGTTTGGCACTGTAGGTCTTTCTCCTAGTTATAATATGTCATATTTACAAACTTATGCATTAGTAACGTCCTTATTGACAAATAAAAAAGTGTAATCAGGTCCGCAAATAATTTAGAGGAGAGGAAAAGTTAATATTAATTGAGCAACTACTGAATCCCAGTCTCTGTTGTATGTACTTTAAGTAAAAAAATATATGTAGTATTTACAGCAACTGTGCACTATTATCTCATTTTTCAGATGAATCAATGGAATTTCAGAAAAGCTAAGTGGTTGTCCAAGGTCTCATAGCTAGTAGGTGAAGAAATAACATTTATTTTTAATTTTCTTTTCTCTGTGTTTCTTTTTGAATAGTTTCTATTGCTATGTCTTCAAATTCACTCATCTTTTTTCTATAATGTCTAATCTGCTGTTAATCCCATCCAATGTATTTTTATTGCACATTATAGGTTTTCATCTTTAGAAGTTTGATTTGGGTCTTTTTTATATCTTTCATTTCTCCACCAAAGTTTTAGATGTATCAGATGTGGTTGTAATAACTTTTAAATGTCATTGGCTATGAGTTCTGTTGTGACTATTTCAGAAGTCTCTCAGGATTAGTTTTTAATGTAATTTCTTGAATGGTAAGTTACTGGTCCAAGTAGGTAGTATTAATTTAAACTCTATACTTAATGATGCAAACTATGAGTATAAATTTTTAGAAGACATTTCTACTACCACTTCAAAGCTTAGGCAAGGATCACAAGATTCTTTGTTATCTCTCTTTGTTCATGAGATTTAAAAAAAAATTATCCTTTCATGAGTCCAGGCATTTGGATGAGTATATGTGTGTGAGAAAAGTCTCTGTTCCTATTCCTTGTTCCTATAATATGCCTCCTGCATATTATAATTCTTTCTCAGATATCAAGACTTACAACTCTTCACCATTCCCACTCCTGTTGGCCAAAGCATCAGCTGAGCTCTTCAGTCCAAACCAACCCCTCTGGTTTTAGTTTCTTGTTTGGTTTTGGTACCTGGGTACACTTTCCTGTGAGTTAAGTATTTAAAATCATGTTGAGTGTTATATCTTATTCTAAATTTCTAGATTCTAGTTTATATTATTTGCTACATTGCCCTCAATAGAATTCTGCCTAATAATATTTATTGTCTTAAACTTATTGTTGTGAGATACTAATATAGCTATGCCATTTTTCCTTTAACTTAATACTTGTCAGATATATCTATTTTCCATTCTTTGACTTTCAATACTTGTGCATTCCTAAGTTTCAGTAGTACCTTATAAGCATCTTCCTTCCTTTCTTCCTTCTCTTTCCTTGTCTTTTCTTTCTTTTCTTTCTTTCTTCTCTTCTCTTCTCTTTCTCTCTCTCTCTTTTTTTTCTTTTTTTGACACAGTCTCACTCTGTTGCCCAGGCTGGAGTGCAGTGGGATGATCTTGGCTCACTACAATCTCCGCCTCTTGGATTCAAGCAATTCTCCTGCCCCAGCTTTCTCAATAGCTGGGATTACAGGTGTGTGCCACCACGCTGGGCTAATTTTTGTATTTTTAGTAAAGACAAAGTTTCACCATGTTGGCCAGGCTGGTCTCGAACTCCTGAGCTCAGTTGATCCACCTGTCTTGGCTTCCCAAAGTGCTGGGATTATAGGCATGAGCCACTGTGCCCCGCCACTTCTAATATTTTTTCTACGTAAACTTTAGAATCATTTTCACAAGTTTTAAAACAAATCCTATAGGGGTCTTATTTAGTATAACGTTGGACTTATGGATTAAATAAAGAAAACTATCCTTCCTACTGAAGGATTACCTGTGCCTTTCCATTTACACAAGGGGTTTTCATTGGTTTAGTCCCCAAATGTTTAAAATTTTCTTGATATATGTCTTATACATTTATTTGTAAACTTATTCCTATATATGTTTGGTTGCTTTGAGAATAAGACCTCACCCTACCCTAGTACATTTCTCCACATAGATTAAATGATTTGTTCACAGAACTCACAACGTCAATAAGTAAGTAAAAATTTTATAGCATGAAAACAGCCTTGAACTCCTGGAATGAACATCAACCAGACTGTTGTTTTGCCACAGTTTTAACAAGAAGAAGCAGGCAAAGCCATCTTTACTCTGTCCCATTAAAACTGGAAACAACAAGAAAGATTTTTTCTTTTTTGAGACAGAGGTTTGCTCTTGTTGCCTGGGCTGGGGTGCAATGGTGCAATCTCAGCCCACCACAACCTCCGCCTCCTGGGTTCAAATGATTCTCCCGCCTCAGCCTCCCGAGTAGCTGGGAATACAGGCATGCGCCACCACGCCCAGCTAATTTTGCATTTTTTGTAGAGACAGAGTTTCTCCATGTTAGTCAGGCTGGTCTCGAACTCCCAACCTCAGGTGATTCCCCCCACCTCAGCCTCCCAAAGTGCTGGGATTACAGGTGTGAGCCACCACACCCTACCAACAAAAAAGATTTTTTAACATGAGAAGATTGTCAGCTTTCCCTGGTGGTCAGAGAGGAAGGGCTTTGGGGAGGTCTTGGGGCTGTAGGACAAAGGGTGCAGGAGAAGAAGCCTTAGAGCTGAGCAGGAGGAAACTGATACTACATGGCTGCAGGCCTGGTGTGGAAATGAATTTCTAGAATGCTGTGGTCGAAGAGCCAGCTTAATTTTTTAACTGTTGTGTTGTGTGACTTTTCCACCCTTCCTCATTCTAGGGGTATTAGTTAGACTATGGGCTTGGAAATTAATTTGAAGAACCCAAATAAATGTGGTTTAAATTTGATAAAAGTTTATTTCTCTCTCATGTATCATCACAAAATAAGCCATCTGGGGCTGATACAGCAGCTCTGTGGCTCCTCCTTTTGGTTGCTCTGTCATCCCCAGCAGCCACACCCTTATTCACATGGTCCAGAATGCTCTGATGCTCTCCCTTGTCAACATTCCACCGGGTCGATGAAGGTTTGGGGCCAGGGAGGGCATGTCCCTTGTCTTTAAGGACACAGCATCACATTTTCTTAACGTTTGCCAGAAGTTGGTCACATGGACACACTTTGCTTTAAAGAATGCTGGAAATGTGTGCTTTTTCCCTGACCTCTTACGTTCCTTGTTAGAAATTCTGTAACCATATAAGAATGGACAGGGTTGACAGACGAGAACTGATCTCTATCTCTCCAGACCTACCGTAGAGCTTTTGAAACTTGGTTTGTGCATTATTATCTCATTTTTCTGATATGTCTGAAGTAGAGTAGGAGTTTTGTGGTTATTTAGAGAGCTTTATGTTCTCATCTGTAAAATTATGCAATGGGTTCGTGATGCAAACATTTGGGGCCAGCATTTATGTGATCTGCTGATTCCTTTCTATTTCTTTCAACAAATCCTCACTCCTGATTTCTGACCCTAGAAAGACGTCAAAACCAGAAATTATTGACAAGAGCAATGTAATCCCCAGCTATTACTCTGCCCAGTCATTTTCTTAATGAGCTCATTTTGGAAAACAGTGAAGATCAGGGTCAGGGCAAGGCAGAGAAGGGCACCTGCCCATGGTCACTGTCATGGTCCAAGGCATAAGACATATACTACCCTTGGGGACACACAAAGTAGGCTTCTGCCTAAGAGTTAGGGCTGGAGCCTTTGGACCATTGTCAACAACAAATGTTTATTGCTCTCCTTCTTTCTGCCAGGTTATTCTCTAGCTGAGGATGATGATGTTGAACAAGATAGACATAGTGTCTGTTCCCTGAAGCCACCAGAGAAGACAGACATATAAATAAGCTATCACCTTAAATAAGTACACAATGCTGTGATGGCACATAAATGAGTGTCCTGCCTTATTCTGGATGATCAGGGAAGGCTTGCTTCCCATGCAAAATTGGATTTGAGCTCACACTTCCAGTAACAGTCAAGAGGGAGGGTAGGAATGGGAAGGGAAGGGCATTCTAGATTTAGAGAACAGCATTTTTAGCATGCAGGGCTGAAGTGGAGTCAGGGAATGAATGGGAGTGATAAGAGGCCACAGAGGCAAGTGGGGGCCAAATACCAGTCTCCCAGTGCAGCAGCGTTGGATGGTTTTGGTACCTAGTGCTGGAAGGAAGAAAAGCCTACCTTACCAGGGTTGGGGGGGGGTGTGAGGGGGTGGGGAATTTAAGGGTCGTTCAATCCAGTGGCTTTTAGTACTGTCTGCCTTCCCCCAGAGCTCATTTTGGAATTTTATGGTAGGTATTTTGTTATATTTGGTGTCAGTGGCAACATTGCTACTAGCGTTGTGGATGGGAGCCAGGATCCTGCAATGTACAGGACAGTCCTGCCCATTGAAAAAAATGTTCACACTTTCAAATGTCTTGAACATTCAGGTAGGTGAAAATTCTATGTCTAAATTATCTGAATCTAAACCTGTTTTCTGGATAAACATGTATTTTTGCACAGTTTTAACATACACTGATGTTCCAGGAATGTAATTATTGTATAATCAAGAGACGATTGTCCTGTGTTTCATTCAGAACTTCACCAAAACGTGTTTGCCACTTTGGATCACAATTTTGTGATTTTTGAAACAATATAAGTCACAGCTTTGTGGCTGTGGCATTCAGACAACGTCTATGTGTAAAGGCGACCACCTCATTAGGTCTCCTGCAGCAGCCAAGACCAAACACATTGAAGTATGTGACAGATGACGTTCCTCTTTTTTTTCTATTTCATTACACTTAAGGCATAACATTACTTTTTAATATGTAGGTATGTATGTTATGTATGATTTTCTAGGCCATTATGTATGAGTATCAGGTCAGGAGAATAAGATGGACATTACAAACTATTTGTTAGCAAAAGGGGGCAGTGGGTGTGAGTGACAGCGCGCCATCCACTCGTCCAGTTCCAAGACTCCCACACGTGGCCGCACCTGCAGCTTCACCTCCCCGGGCTGGGTCCCTGCTTGGCTCTAATTCTTACCTGCCCCATTCCCCAGGGGTAACAGTTCGCGTGGGCCAGACCCGAGCTAGCCGCCCGGGCTCCGGCTACAGCTGGCCGGGCGTGACCACCGCCGAGGCGGAGAGACCTTGCTCCTAGAGAGGCTCGGCCGCCTAGTGACGCACATCCGGCAGCGCCGGGGAGCAGCCCGCTGCGGAGGTGAGTGCAGGGCTCCGGGCGCCGTGGGCCGTGCCCTGTCCCACAGGCTCTGGGTATGGCTGAGACGCACTTCCACCCTGGGTGCAGCTGGGTCTCCAGTGGCCTACGCTGCCAGGAGGCCCAGGCTGGGAGAGGGAGCAGGGCGGCGGCCCGGGGTGCTCTTCCGCGCTCCTCAACTCCAGCTTTGGTCTTTGTGGCTCAGTAGATTGCGCCCATTGGAAGGGGAAACCCGTGTTGCTGTCCCAGCCACGAGGCCCCGAGCATTTAGCACTTGATCAGCTGGGGGAAGATGTGTCGGTGCAGCTAAAGGGTGGAATATTTGTGGGCATGAAGCGGCCCGAGGTGATAACACAAGTCGTTTGACATGCTGAGGTCTGGCAGGAACATTAACCTATGTGCATCCCAAGTATGGACTCTGTGCTCCCAGGCTCCTGACATAGGGTCAAGAATTAGGGCCGCGTGGGAGCGCAGAGCCCCTCCCAGTCACCCGGCAGCAGAAGCCCGGCTTTTGGAGGACACTGTCTCCTGGAGCAGTGTCGGCCCTAAAAGGTAACTCAGCCCTACTTCTGTCGGCTCTGGGGTGACAATGACCTGGGAATGACTTCTGCAACGTAATTACGAGTTCACTCAGTTTTAGAATGTATTTAATAGTTTCAGAATCGCTAATTCACACCCCCATGAAAAGCAAATTTACTGCCTAAAGTACAGTACATGAATACAGGTCTTTTTGTCTTTAATCTTATGGTGTTTAGTCAAAATACTGTTTTCTAAAGTTGCTTACCCCTTTTCTTTCCTACCACTTAGGTGTGGTTATGTTCATTGTAGTATAGTTAGGCACATTGGTTGTTCTTTGTATTACATTTTGGGTCCTCACTTTCACCCTATCCTTGCTGGTTTATATATTTATTTAAAATATATATTTATATGTTATATATAGTAATAAAAAGCATCCATGAACATACCACTCAATTAAGAAAGAGAAGATTGCCAGTACTGCTGAATTTATCAATGTGTTCCTCCTCCTCAACCCAACTCCCAGCCTTCAACCCCTAGAGGTAACAGTTATCTTGAATTTTGTGTTAATGTAGCCCTATTATTTTAAAAAATAAGTACATATGCATGTATCTGTAAGCAATGTACTTAATTTTTTTTTTTTTTTGAGCTTCATATAAATGACACCATTGTGTGTATGAGTTATCTGGGACTCTCATAATTCAATGTTGAGTTCCCAAATTCTTTCTGTGTGTAGCTTCTGGGTAATGTTCCATTGTAAAAACTGTATGAAAATTTATCGGTGTATTTTCAGCAAACATGTGGGTTGTTTTCGGTGTTTTGTTATTAAAATGTGCTGATAACGTTTTTGTACATACCTCCTACGTATGAGAGTTTCTCTAGGATGTAAATATTTAAAATTAGGCACAAATGTTGAATTATGTTAAACACCTTTGGTATTTGTTTTGTTTTTTGGTTTTTTTTTTTGAGACAGAGTCTCACTCATCGCCCAGGCTGGAGTGCAGTGGTGCGATCTCGGCTCACTGCAAGTTCCGCCTCCCGGGTTCACGCCATTCTCCTGCCTGAGCCTCCCGAGTAGCTGGGACTACAGGCGCCCACCACCACGCCCGGCTAATTTTTTGTATTTTTAGTAGAGATGGGGTTTCACCGTGTCAGCCAGGATGGTCTCGATCTCCTGATCTCGTGATCCGCCCTCCTTGGCCTCCCAAAGTGCTGGGATTACAGGCGTGAGCCACCGTGCCTGGCCTGGTATCTGTTGAGATGGACAGTGTGTTTATCTTTCTTTGATTTATTAATGTGAAAAATATACTAATTAATATCCTAACGTTGAGGTTTGTTTATCTTCGTGGGATAATCCTACTCACTCATGATGTATTTAATGAACTACTGGAGTCTATTCCTTGATAGAATTTTTGCATTAGAATTCATAAATGAGACTGGTCTATAGTTTTGTATCAGTATTGTGCTGGCACCATAAAAAGAATTGGGAAACTTACTTTGCTGTGCTCTGCTGCGGTTTACATAGTGTTAGAATTACTCATTTCTGAAACATTGAAAGGATTCGCTCATGACACATCTGAGCTCAGTGTTTTGTGAGAGTTAGTTCTTCACTGGCCATCTTGGTTTAATTAGGTAAAAGTAATCAAGGATTATGTAGAAAATCTGTGTAATGTCATAACAGGAAGAAACCCGGAATCGTATTTTAAAAAAACTTTCCCCTTGGGAGGGAACCAAGAGACCAAAGAATGCCTTGGACAAGTCCAGCTTGGCAAGTAGATGAGTTTATCAGGACTTACATACTTACTCCTGGATGGCAGCAGGACAGCTTTAGAGACCTGTGCTGCCCCTCGTCTCTAAGTACTTTTAAGAGAATTTTCTGGCTCTCTGTCTACTGCATTTAAACGATGAGACTTTTCTTGGTAGGTTCTCAATACTTTCTAGGATGTTTACGTTCTTGCAGACACCTGCTTCTCTGCTGAGCCCCATGGTCTTGACTCACTGCCTGGCCTTCAAGGTTCAGGCAGCGGGTATACACCCTTGACTAGCTGAGTGGGGTATCTATCGCATACTACATATGTAACTGGTAGAGTTGGTTTATCTAAAAATAGAGTTGTATATTCTCCCATCACAGAATAAGTTTTCTCTTTAAACACCAGATAATATATTTTTTTAAAGGGACACGAGTCATAAAAAAATCCTGAAAAATGTGTAAAGTAGAAGTTGGTAGATTGAATTATATAACCAGCATGCAATAAAGCCAGAACTTATAAACAGAAGAAATTAGCAACAGCAAATGATCCTAAGCAATTACTAGGTCAGAGACAAAACAGAATTGCTGACTGACTATAAAACAGTAATTAGAACATGAAATATAAAAACGTCTGGAATGTGGCAAATAGTGTATCCTGAGGAAAATTTGTGGCCTTATAGGCTTTAATTGCCAAACAGGAAAGAATGAAAATAAATGAATAAGTCAATAGGAAAAAAGCCTTTTGTAGTCTAAGCTTCCCCAAAAGCAGAACTTGGAACAAAGATTTGTATGTAGGAATTTATTTAGGAATGTGGTTGCAGGGGCAGAGTGAAAGACAAGGGGAGTGAAATAGAGATGGGAGAACTGGTACGAGGATGCATTGGTATGCTCGGCCCTCAACAGGCTCTGCCTTGCAGGGCCTTTGAGGAGCCTTGGAGTCTTAAGGCCGCCCCGCTGGGGGATCAACGGGGAAAACATTTATCCATTGGTTTCTCTCCGTCATTGGTCAAGGGGGTCCCACAGGTGTTTACGCGTCTGCACTTCAGGGCCTAGCAGGTGTCCACAGGTGTCCCACATAGGACACCAGAGAAGCCCCAGGGCAGGAACCAGGTATAGGTGATGTAGGTGTTTGTGAAGGTTCTGGTAGGTTGCAGCTTCACAAAGCTGACTAAGGCCTCTGTAGAACTGGACTAAGGATGAGATAAGAGGATTGGAGTGGTGCTTACACTGCCCCTTACAGAGTTGAAGGAAGAAACTAAGACAGCAGAATTAGTGAATTTAAAACAAATACAAGAAAGTAGTGTTGCTCAGCTAGAAAAGCTGGTTCTTTGAAAACAAAAGGAAACCACATTAAAATAAGCAAACCACTGCTCAGCCTAACTGTATTAGTCTGCTTGGGCTGCCATAACAAAATACCATAGACTGGGTGGCTTCACCAACATACTTACTTCTCACAGTCCTGGAGACTGGAAGTCCAGGATCAAGGTGCCAGCTGATTTTGGCTCCTGCCAGGGCTGTCTTCCTGGCTCATAGATAGTAGCCCTCTCATTGTGTCCTCACATGGGGGAGGTAGGGGGTGAGTGGGTGCGTGGGCTCTGGGTCTCTTCTTCTTCTTGTAAAGGCACCAGCACTATTGGACCTCATTTAACCTTAGGACCTTTAGTCCCACCCTTAGGACCTCATTTATCCTTATTACGTCCTCACAGGCCCCGTCTCCAAGTACAGTCACTTGTCTCATGAAGCTAGAGCTTCAACATATGAATTTGGCAGGGACATAAATGTTTAGTCTCTAATCTAACCCTGGGAAAAAGGTCTAGAAAGCACATATATTCAAAAGAAGAAGTGGGAAAAGCAAACTAGCTCTGGATATGGAGGAAATGGAAAGAATCACGAACCAGTATTTTCTGCAAGTCTGTACTTGTAAAGTTGAAATCCTGGAAGAAATGGATAATATTTTTTAGGAAAATGTAATTTCAAGAATGACTTTAAGGGCAGTAGAAGTCAAAATCACCAGTCCCTGTGTTTTTGAATACAGTGAACAAGAGGTGCTGGGTCACGGGACTGGCTGCTACAGTGATCTCTCTCAGGAGCTGAGGCAGAAGTGCAGGCCTTGGCTCATTCACTATCAGAAGACTGGAAAGTATGGGAAACAGCCTGGTCCCTTACTTCCAGCTCAGCTTCCTAAGGACAGCCTGTGCTGTCCTGGGGAGGACTGACCTCCCAAGACCTCTCCAGTGGTGTTAAGATTCTTGAAGACATTCAGAGCTCTGAGGAAATGGGGCAGGATACTGGGGGCAGCTTTCCTCTTCTCCAGCTGCTGCCTCCCTGAGGCTTGACTCCCCAGACCTGTGTACTGGGGCTGCAGCCCAGCCAGCCCAGCTTTTCCTGCTGTGATACTGAAGATGATACTTGTTTTGAGAAAGAGAAATAAGTCAAAGATCTTGCTATTGTCCTATTTCTTGAACTGAATTGTTGATACATGACTCTTTGCTTTATTTTTAGGTTCTGCCTACATTTTATTTTATTTATTTTTATTTTTTATTTTTTTGAGACAGTGTCTCACTCTCATCACCCAGGCTGGAGTGCAGTGGTGTGATCTTGGCTCACTGCAGCCTTGACCTCCTGGGCTCAAGTGATCCTCCTACCTCATACTCCCGAATAGCTAGGACCACGGGCACGTGCCACCACTCCTGGCTAATTTTTGTATTTTTTGTAGAGACAGAGTTTTGCCATGTGTCCAGGCTGGTCTTGAACTGAGCTCAATTGATCCACCCGCCTTGGCCTCTCAAAGTGTTGGGATTATAGGCACGAGCCACCGTGCCCAGCAGGTTTTATATGCACTCTTCTTCTTATTATAATTTTTAAATTTTTGTTTATTTTTAAATTTTATATATACACTCTTCTGTGTGTGTGATATGTATCAGAATTGTAAAGTCCTAGGGTTCCTGGCAGTGAATTTCAGTGTCATAGCCTGGAGTCCTAGGCACTGAGCCAGTGAACAGATCACTCCCTTCTTGGGCAGCTCCTGTTCACACTCTTATTTGGATGCAAGCTGCCTGTGTCTTGCATTTTCTGTGAGGGGCTGTGTTGCTCTGGTGGGGGTGGCTTGCCTCACACTTGTTTCTCGTTGTGTTTTTCCTTAGCTCCAGTCATTCTCTGAGAGGGGGACCAGGGAATGGCAGCCATGCACCTGACAGCCTGGTCCCAGGTGAGCTATTGGTCCTTCAGCTCTTCTTCTGGGCAGTCTCAGATTGAAAAACATTGAGAAGGGGAGCTGGTGAGCCTCGGGATGACAGCTGCTTCCACCTGCTGGACTGCAACTTACGGGAAAGAGGTGCGGGGTGGGTGGCAAAGACCAGGACAGTAGCGAGTGGAGGCAGCGGGAGAGTGAGCAGGAGAGCAGGAGGGTGGTGGTCTTCTGCACACTGAGGGTCTCTGCTCCTCTCTACAGGAGCACCCCCAGCATAGGGCTCTGGGTGAATGGGGACATGGAAGCTGCCCCTGTGGGATGTTCTGTGCAGGAGTGTGAGTGGAGGACAGTCACAGAGGATTGGACTATCTGTGGTGGGGATGTAGGGAAGAGGAATAGCAGGACCTGATCAGAGAAGGATGGCTGTGCCTCTTAATTCAGGCATAAGAGAAGGTCACAGGGAGTGGAGTCAAGGGAGGGGAAAGAGAGTCACATGGGATGAAATGTCTCATTGTCCTTGTGAAGCTTTCAAAGCTTAGCATGCAGACTTTAGGTATCTGAGAAGAACTTTCCACCCTGTCCTGCAGAAAAATAAACCTGCAAACCAAATTTTCCATACACTTTCAGGGACTTCACGGATCCCCTGAAGCTCATCCATGGACTTCCATGGACTACAGGTTGGGAACAATCATAGCCACATCACACTAGTTGTATTGTTGGAGGCTTACTATGCTCCAGGCGACATGCTAAGCCCTTTGTATGGCCGTTTGCTCCTGACAGCCGCCCTCTGTGATAAGTGCTGTGTTGTACTCTTTCCACCTAAAAAGAAAAGGCAAAAGGGGAGTAGAGTAACTTGCCCAGGATCACAGAGTTATTAAGTGATTCAGAACTGCTCAGCCATAAGGCAGCTGTGGAACCAGTGATGTTAACTTGGTCAGGTTTGTGATGTGTATGGAATAACTGGTAAGGAAGATTCAAAAACACGGTGACCACTTCACAAAGAAGAATCCCACTGGTCCCGTGACATGGGCTTCATCAAGGAAAGCCATCATTAAAGAGGGATCCGATTCAAGTAATGCTTAAGAGAAAAATCACGGCCCGGTGTGGTGGCCCACGCCTGTAATCCCAGCGCTTTGCGAGGCTGAGACGGGTGGATCACTTGAGGTTAGGAGTTCAAGACCAGCCTAGCCAACATAGTGAAACCCTGTCTCTGCTAAAAACAGAAAAATTAGCTGGGTGTGGTGGTGCATGCCTATAGTTCCAGCTACTCAGGAGGCTGAGGCAGGAGAATCGCTTGAGCCTGGGAGGCAGAGATTGCAGTGAGCTGAGGTCACGCCACTGCACTTCAGCCTGGGTGACAGAGTGAGACTCCATCTCAAAGAAAAAAAAAATCTTTCAGACATAGAGAGTCAAAGGATTCATGATAATAAGGAAGGCGGGAAGTCAAGAACAATTTCCAGGTTTCTGGCTGGGGTTTCTTGTATGGATGATTCTGACCCCATCTGAGGTGTAAATTCAGAAGGAAGTGCCAACTTACTGGGGTTGTGGTGGCAGCACACAGTGAAGACATTATATTTTGTGCACAGAAGTTACTTGTTGAAGGTCACACAAAGAAGACTCACAGAAACACCTAGAGGTTGGACTAGAATTGCTGTTGGGTGGAGGTCAGTAGACTCCAGGAAGACACATCCTGGCAGAGAACAGTTGAGCAGCAGATCCCTGCCAGTGAGTCCCTGTGGTTGTTAGAGCAGGTTGAGGTGGGCAGAGGGTGAGCCTGCCAGAGGCTGCAGCTGCCCAGGAGGGGTGGTTGGGCCTGAGAACGACACGCAGCATCCCTGAGTGGTGAAGCTTGTGCCAACCACATAGCTTAGTGATGCAAAGGGAGAGTAGCCGGCCAGTGGGAAGGCTGATCTCCCTGCTTTCCCAAATGTTCTTGGAGACAGTGAAGCTTTCGGAGAAGCTGGAAAGGATGAGACTTGAATAGGAGAGGGACAGGAAAATTCTGGCTTTCCAGGAAGACCCCGCAGCCTGGGCAGCATGGAGCATCCGTGGCTGGAGGTGCTCAAGCAGAGGCTGCACAGCCCCTTGTTAGGGGGTGTGTGAGGGGAATCCGGTGGGGCTGAATGAGACAGAAGCCGTGGCTGATCTTTGGGGGTGGCTTGAGCTGTGAGGATGAAGGCGATGGGTGGGTAGCGGAACAGGGCTGAGGTTAGGCGCAGGGGAGCCAAGACTTCAGGGGAGTGGTGTGGGAACTGCTGGTGGATCTGCCCCGAGTTTGCTGAGAGGGAGCAGCTTATCTAAAAGAGTGGAGTTGGCTTTAGAGAATTTGCTTATAGAAATTTTTTTTCTTTCAGCCTGTCTTATGTTACCTCTTATTTGTGTGAAAAATGGCATGAGGTTTCCCTGCTGTGGGAGAAGTTGGATACTCTGTAGTTTACTTTCTCGATGTTTTTTCTGAGATGTTTCCCTTGTTGTTAATATTTTGTGCTCTCACAAGCACCCTCCCCAAGCCCTTATACTGCCCTCTGCCCCTCACTTAGGGCCTGAGCCATGGAATTGGCCCTAGGGCAGCAGGAACCTGTTGTTTCAGAAGTTGGTGACCTTTGAGGATGTGGCTGTGTACTTCACCCAGGCGGAATGGGATGGTCTGTCCCCTGCACAGAGGACCCTGTACAGGGATGTGATGCTGGAGAATTATGGGAATGTGGCCTCCCTGGGTAAGTCCTCTCTCTCCTGGGAATCTGGACTCTGCCAATTGGGGTTTCTGGCTTGCTTCTCCCTTACAGGTTACTGGGGGGATCTCTGGTAATCCTTTACTGAGTGAGAACCCCAGAGCTGTTCCTAATTTCCTAGACTAAGAGGTTACTGGCAGGGGCAAACACCAAGCTTTTTGTAGGCCTATATAGGACTTTGCTTGGAACTGGTATGTACTGTTGATCCAACACATGAAAGCTATATTTTGGAAACACTGGAATCCAGCGACTTCCTGTTCCATAGTGGCATCTTCAGTTCCCCCCTCATCTTACCTATCTTGAGTCTTTTCAAGGATCTCAGTGTACTCTGGATATTTCAGGCCAAGGTCGAAAAGTGGTATCCCTTTGGGCAGAATCTCCCTGCTTGCCCTGCATGAGGTCTCCTAGGCCTACAGTCTGGGCCCTTCCCAGGCGCTCCCACACTTTCCCAAGCCTTCACTCCCAACCCCCACACTTGCCTCCCAAAGCCTTAGACGTCCCCAAGGTCTCTGTAGTCCTTCCTAAGTCCCACAGTACTTTCCTATAGTCCTGAGGCTTGGGACCTCCTGGGGTTCTTACCTTCTCTCCCCACTGCTGAGACAATCTGAGAAGAGGCTTAGGAATTTATCTGTGGGAGATTATTCATCTGTCTCTCCTATTTACCTCTCCCAAACCAGGATTTCCACTTCTCAAACCTGCTGTGATCTCACAACTGGAGGGAGGAGATGAGCTGGGGGGCCCATCTCCACTGGCTGCAGGAACAGGCCTCTGGGGCCTCCGGACTGGTAAGCAAGGTACATATTTCCCATTCTGTTGGAATTTAGCACTTTAGGCATAAAGCCAACTTTAGCAACATATAAACATACTATGTTTATTGGCCGGTCATACAGAGTAAAGTTTAAGTACATTTTGATGATTCATAGAGATAGGTAGTCCTTATCTGTCTTCAAAGTTTGTTGTGTCTAATTCCAAGAACAGATCTTTTTTCAAACCCTTCATTCTGACTCTTTTCAGTTCTTAATTTTGGAATCCTGCCTTTCTCAGACAAAATTAATGGACTCAGTAATTTGGGGGTTCCTTGGCATTTCTAAGCATTGTTCACATAGTGTGGAGGATACAGAATTAACAGCCTTTTCACACAGACAGAAGTGGTTAAAAGCACAGTCTTTAGAGGAGACTTTTCTGAAGTCCAGTCCCAACTGTGTTGCTTCCTAATTTGTGTGACTTTGAGTGGGTTATTTGAGTGTTCTCATCTCTGAAAATGGGTTAATAATAAAAGAAGGTAATAGTACTAGTCTTGTGGGTTGAGGATTAAATGAGATAACACATATCAAATGCCTAGCTTATAGTGCATGCTCAGTTCAATATTTTTATTTTGGTGTTGGGGAAGACAGCTGTACACAGAGAAGGTAATGTGGAAGGGAGGAAGTGCTCTTGATTTTTGCTTCCTAAATGTGAATGTGTAAATGAATCCTGAGGTCTTACAGATATGCAGTAAGTGTGGAGTCTGCATTTCTATGAAGTTCCCTAGTGATGTGGTAATGCCAGTACTTCTGGTTACCAGACCACACTTGAAGGAGCAGGGCTCCAATTGGTGCCAACAGAGTAGCTGCCAAATGACTTCTCATTCCCCCGAGGTCCCCTGTTATTTCTTGCATTTAGGGTCTGTGAGATTCTCTTGCATTTTTCAGTGAGTCTTCACTTTTCTTAGATGGTTTCTGTGGGTTTTTATTCCCTTTGATCATTCTATCAGATGATACCTGACCAAGGAAGGCATGCTTTGGAAATGGAGAGTTTGCCATATAATGGGCTTGACAAATACAGGGAAAAAAGTGATATTGTGAGGTCCTTAATCAAAGGACCCTGTATTTTGTCCTGTAGGCAGCTGACTGTCCTGAAGTCTTTGACTTTTCCAGGAAGCCCATCATGATCCTAGCTGGGGATAGAAACATTAATGTAGTCAATGTGTGTGGGTTAATTGGGATGAGGAATCAAACAGGCTCTAGGCAGGCAGAAGGGAGGGCAAAGGGCATGAGGCCCATGGCAGCAGTGTTGACTTTCTTTTTAAAAATCTTCAGAAGCCCACTCAGTGATATCTGTTTAAGACTCGTTTGCTGGAACCGTGTCAAATGGCCATCCTCACTGCAAGAGAGGAAAATGAAAACAAGGAGAGATATTTCACCTGTGATATTGAGAATAATTAAATTATATTCAGTGTTGGTGAGGATGCAGCAAAACAGGAGTAGACTTCTGGAGAGGATGACTAGACATCTGATAGAATAGATGTCTTAGTCAGTTTGGGCTACAATAACAGACTGCCATAGATCGGATGGCTTATAAACAACAGAAATTTATTTCATATAGTTCTAGAGGCTAAGAAGTCCAAGATCAAGGTGCAGGCAGGTTCCTTCTGGCAAGGGCCTGCTTCCTGGCTAATAGACAGCCATCTTCTCACAGTATCCTCACATGGTGGCAAAAAGGGAGCTCTCTGGGATCTTTTTTAAGGTCATTAATCCCATTCATGAGGGTTCTGCCATAGCCCAACCTCCTAATACAATCACATCAGGGGAGTTAGGATTTCAGAGTATGCATTTGTGGGGAGGACAAACATTCAGTCTATAGCAACAGATGAGTATTATTTTTTTAGTTGGGAAGAGACCAATATTATTTAGAAAGTGCTTGCTGGGGAATCCAGGCAATTGGAGGGGCTTATTGAGAGCAATTATGAAATATTGGGGCAGGGGGCATATTACATATGGTTGAGGAGTGATGAAAGATGAAAAAATATGAGGCAGCATTTTGGGACTCAGCTTTTGAGAAAGTTGGGAACAAATGCAGAGATCAGTAGTTCCAGTTGTAAAGACTATTGGTATTATGAAAAGACTTTGAGGGTATGATCAAGTTTAGGATTGGAGGAAGAAGTGAAAGGAAAAGGCAAGGTTAATGCAGTATTTGGAAGAATAGGAAGAAATGGGATGAAATGGCCCTTAAATAGAGCCTGTCTAAAGTAGAAATGAAGTTGAAGGAGGAATTTTGGAAAGCCCACAGTTAACATTCTAAGGAAAGAAACAAAATTATTTCCATTTTGCTCCCTGGTGCTGCTGACTTTCGTCATCCCCCAAGTTGCCACATCCTGTTGGATCCTGTGCCTTTTCCTTCTTCAGCATTTTCTTTTTTTCTTTTTTTTTTTTTTTAGGTAAGGAACTGAGTGCCATAGGAACAACTAAGAAGAAACTGCAGGGTGTAGAAAAGCATGGTGTGATTAAAGAATGCTGATCTGGTGGACAAGACCTAGAATTTTATTCCGCTGCTGTCACTGTTTTTTTTTGTTTTTTTTTTGGGGGGGGGGGATGGAGTCTCGCTCTGTCGCCCAAACTGGAGTGCAGTGGCATGAACTTGGCTCTCTGCAACCTCTGTCTCCTGGGTTTGAGCAATTCTCCTGCCTCAGCCTCCTGAGTAGCTGGGACTATAGGTGTGTGCCACCATGCCCGGCTAATTTTTTGTGTTTTAGTAGAGACAGGGTTTCACTGTGTTGCCCAGGCTGGTTGCAAACTCCCAAGCTCAGGCAATCCGCCTGCCTCAGCCTCCCAAAGTGTTGGGATTACAGGCGTGAGCTACCGCGCCCAGCTGTCACTTTTAACCTTCATGTGATTGGTTATGTTCTCTACAGTGGCCTTGCTTTAGGCACAGTGAGACTGGTGATTTTTTTTTTTTAATCATTACTTTCATTGCTTTATAATATTGACACCGACTCAACGATACAGAAAGTGTATAAAGTGGGGAAGCAAGTCCACCAAACTTCCTATGCTAGTTTGTTTAGTTTCTTATGGATTCTTCTAGAAGTTTTCTAGATATGTACAAGTATATATATCTGCCTTTTATATTTTTCTTTACACAGATGAAAATCTATTCTATATACCGGTTTTTCAACTTGTATTTCCGTTTGATTGTATCTTTGATGTCTTTTTATGTCAGCATGTATGGATTTATTGTATTCTTTTACTAGTTACATATTAGTTATTCCACCTTACGGAGAAACCCTAGGTTTTTTGAACTAGTCTGATGATTTTAAGGAGCCCCCGATTATTATGGTCTTTTATAGCACAGTTCTCTTCTTTTTTCTAACATGGTTCTTACATGACATTTTATGTTTTGTTTTTTATAGTAGATATTCAGACTGACAATGATTTGACAAAGGAAATGTATGAAGGAAAAGAGAATGTATCATTTGAACTTCAAAGGGACTTTTCCCAGGAAACAGACTTTTCAGAAGCCTCTCTTCTAGAGAAACAACAGGAAGTCTACTCAACAGGAAATACAAAGAAGGAGAAGAGCAACAGCATTGATGGAACAGTGAAAGATGAGACAAGCCCCATGGAGGAGTGTTTTTTTAGTCAAAGTTCTAACTCATATCAGTGTCATACCATCAGGGGAGAGCAGCCCTCTGGGTGTACAGGATTGGGGAAAGCCATCAGCTTTGATACAAAACTCGTTAAGCATGAAATAATTAATTGTGAGGAAAGACCTTTCAAATGTGAAGAATTAGTGGAGCCCTTTAGGTGTGACTCTCAACTTAATCAACATCAAGAAAACAACACTGAGGAAAAGGCTTATCAGTGTTCGGAGTGTGGCAAAGCTTTCAGCATTAACGAGAAATTAATTTGGCATCGAAGACTTCACAGTGGGGAGAAACCCTTCAAATGTGTGGAGTGTGGGAAAAGCTTCAGCTACAGTTCCCATTATATCACACATCAGACAATCCACAGTGGGGAGAAGCCCTATCAGTGTAAGGTGTGTGGGAAGGCCTTCAGTGTTAATGGAAGTCTAAGTAGGCATCAGAGAATCCATACAGGAGAAAAGCCCTATCAGTGCAAGGAGTGTGGAAATGGCTTCAGCTGTAGTTCTGCATATATTACACATCAGAGAGTCCACACTGGGGAGAAACCTTACGAGTGTAATGACTGTGGGAAAGCTTTCAATGTTAATGCAAAATTAATTCAGCATCAGAGAATCCACACTGGAGAGAAGCCTTATGAATGTAATGAATGTGGAAAAGGCTTTAGGTGCAGCTCCCAGCTTAGGCAGCATCAGAGCATCCACACAGGAGAAAAGCCCTATCAGTGTAAAGAGTGTGGAAAAGGCTTCAATAATAATACAAAACTCATTCAGCATCAGAGAATCCACACAGGTGAGAAACCCTATGAATGCACTGAATGTGGAAAAGCCTTCAGTGTCAAAGGGAAGTTAATCCAACACCAGAGAATTCACACAGGCGAGAAACCCTATGAGTGTAATGAATGTGGGAAGGCCTTCAGGTGTAACTCCCAATTTCGGCAGCATCTGAGAATTCACACTGGGGAGAAGCCCTATGAGTGTAATGAGTGTGGAAAGGCCTTCAGCGTTAATGGGAAACTAATGCGGCATCAGAGAATTCACACTGGGGAGAAACCTTTTGAATGTAATGAATGTGGGAGATGCTTTACTTCTAAAAGAAACCTACTTGATCATCACCGAATCCATACTGGAGAAAAGCCCTATCAATGTAAGGAATGTGGGAAAGCCTTCAGTATCAATGCCAAACTAACTAGGCATCAGAGGATACATACTGGGGAGAAACCTTTCAAATGTATGGAATGTGAGAAAGCGTTCAGCTGTAGTTCTAACTACATTGTGCATCAGAGAATTCACACTGGAGAGAAACCCTTTCAGTGTAAGGAGTGTGGAAAAGCCTTCCATGTTAATGCCCATTTAATTCGGCATCAGAGAAGCCACACTGGGGAGAAACCCTTCAGATGTGTGGAATGTGGCAAAGGCTTCAGCTTTAGTTCTGACTACATTATACATCAGACAGTCCACACTTGGAAGAAACCCTATATGTGTAGTGTGTGTGGGAAAGCATTCAGGTTTAGCTTCCAGCTCAGTCAGCATCAGAGTGTCCATAGTGAAGGAAAATCCTAATAATGAGAAAGATGTAGAAAACTCTCAAGATTAATGCCAAAATGGATCAAGTATCATCAGATTCGCCCATTGAAAAACCCCCAAGAGGGAAAGAGTATGGCAGAGTCTTCATATGGAAACAGTTTTTATTCTGTTCAATTTTTAATCAGGAAAGGATGACCACTTAAAGAGAAACATCCAAGAATAAATAGCTTTGTTTTGTACTAACAGGAATTAGAAAATATAATGAAGGAAAAGATTTCATTCCCAGCAGCATCAAGAAAAGTAGATTTTCTAGAAATAAACAGTTATGGAAGACGTGTATGGAGAAATTTAAGTCTTCACTGAGAGCCACTTTAGAAAGGAAATTTGAATAAATGGAGAGAGAGAGTAGCCTTGTTGAATAGGAAAACCCATACTAAAGATACTCACTCTACCCGCATTAATTTATTTGTTTAATTTTTGACAACAAGCATGTATTACTTTTGAAAAGATGAAAAATAAAGATTTATTTAAAAAAGGAAAAAGATATGAGTACATTTTTAATTTTCATGTATTGAGAAAACCTTTCTAAGCATTAGATGAAAGTCAGAAACTAGCCACAGGGTATGTACTGATAAATTGACTACTGAAAACTAAATATTCATATATGTTTTTGTTTTAAAGTTTAAAAGATAAAGCACAAAATGTGGAAATAGTTTTGTAAAATTTGTGATATAAAAGTATAGTATTTGGGCATGGTGGCTCAGATCTGTAATCTCAGTGCTTTGGGAGGCTGAGACGGGAAGATTGCTTGAGGCCATGAGTTCCAGATCTGTATGGGCAACATAGCAAGATCCCATCACTACAAAAAATAAAAAAAGTTAGCCAGGCATGGTGGTGTGTGCCTGCAGTCCTTGCTGCTTGGGAGGCTGAGGCAGGAGGATCACCTGAATCCAGGAATTCAAGGCTGCAGTGAGCTATAACCACCACTGCATTACAGCCTGGGTGGCAGTAAGACTCTGTCTCTTAAAACATTAATATCTAAAGATAAGTAATTTAGACACTGATACAAACAGGCAGCTTTTAAACAGATATAAAAAAAATGACTTAAAGTAAGAAGAGAGACTCAGTCTTGTTAGTACTCTAAGGAGTGAAAATTAGTAAGTTTTTTGCATATTACATTGTTATATATGCATACATGGAATACTATGCAGCTGTCAAAAATGACATTTACTATAGATGCCCTTTATGTAAGTATAAAATGTAGTCAACAAGATAGCATGTTACAGCATTTATATTTTGTAATAACTGGAACTCTTGCATAAACACATGGCTTTTCAGGTCCTGAAGGAAGGTGGCTGCCTTGGATTCCCAGTCTCTGATGGTTTTCAAGGTCTCTGATGAAAATCTTGGAAGCCTCAAGATACTCTTTAGAAGGGAATCTCTCAACACTTAAAAAAAAAATCTAAGCAATAGGCCGGGCGCAGTGGCTCACACCTGTAATCCCAGCACTTTGGGAGGCCGAGGTGGGTGGATCACGAGCTCAGGAGATTGAGACCATCCTGGCCAACATGGTGAAACCCTGTCTCTACTAAAAATACAAAAATTAGCCGAGCATGGTGTTGCATGCCTGTAGTCCCAGCTACTCAGGAGACTGAGGCAGGAGAATCACTTGAACCCAGGAGGCGGAGGCTGCAGTGAGCCAAGATCGTGCCACTGCACTCCAGCCTGGGTGACAGAGCAAGACTCTGTCTCAAAAAAAAAAAAAAAAAAAATTCTAAGCAATAATAGGAGCAGGCAAGCTAATTCTCAGGAAGCCAAAGAACAGCAGGCCCAATAGTAAGTAGTAAGAAAGGGACCAGAAAACACAGGCAAGAAAAGGACAAGATAACTTCTGCCATCCCCCAAGTGCCACACACCCTCTCCTCACCATGCCCACCTGTGAGCTCTGTAAGGCGTATGCTGTCTCTGGCCCCCAGGCTACTTAGAACAGAAGCTAGTCTGCATTTAGTTTAGAATGAGGTTCAAAACCACTGGAGGTTTTCTGAATGTGGGACAGTTATTTAAGATAATTGGACTGGGAGCATCACTGTTCCTTCAGATCCTCATGTTCCAGGTCTTCTGACATGCCACAGATAAAAACAGGAGAAAAGCAATCGCTAGTAAATGAGACTTAACCATCACCAGCAAACTCCAAATCCTCATAAGCATCCCTGCAGGCCCAGAGATACTCAAATGTCCTCAAAGTCAGATAGATGAATGAGGCTGCTCAGAGTGACAAGAAGGAGTAGGCAGGGTGGAGAATTGAAGAGTGCATGTCCTACCTAAAGAAGGCAGCCTCTACTCAGCTGTAGCAAATTCTGGATAGGCAGCAAAGCAATTCCAGTAATGCCAAATATTGAGTCTTTAAGAAGTTAGAAATCAGATTTTTAAAAATCTGAAATCTCTCTGTGTCCCTCTTTTTGCATGTTAAGATGAGGATTTATTGTCCCAGAATCCTTGAACAATTTTTAGTAAAAGTCCATTTGTAGGTGATGGTTTTCTTCAATAAATCCTACAGCAGAATCTATTTGTGGACACCAGGACAGTATAACAGTATGGAGAAAATAGGGTCATCACCTGTTACTGGTAGTAAAGAAAAACTGCTTTTCACAAGACCTTTGATACCAAATGTGTTGGTTTTTCACAGGATTCTCCAATTCTCTGCAGACACCAACTGGGTGTCCTACAGTTTTAACAACTGACACTTCCAGAGTTAGTGAAGACACCACAGGTTAAGGGCTCAGTTCCACATGACTGCCCCACACTTCAGACACAAGTTATAAGTAGAGGGTCCCCAGGTTACCCATGCTTCTGTGTGACATGGCTACAAATTGGGGGTTCCCATGACTCCCTCTTCCAGTTCAGTAATTTGCTAAAACAGTGCACAGAACTCAGGAAAACATGTTACGATTACCATTTTGTTGTAAAGGATACAAATGAACAGCCAGATGAAGTAGTACTTAGGGTGAGGACTGGAGGTCGGGTTATCTTCTCAATCAGACAAATGACATCGTCCCACCCTTAAGTTTGCTGTAAGTTTGCTCTAAGTTCGCAGGGCTGTGAAAGGGCGGGGCCCCAATCAGAGGTAGTCAAACTGAATTTTATCCCTGGGAGAGTCCGAGGACAGCTGGGGGAGAAATGCGTAGAAAATGTATAATATATACTTTTAAAAGCAACATAATCATCATTTTGCCCATTTCCAAGTTTTGGATACTTTTTTTTTTTTTCTTCACACAGATGAGAAAACAGATCTGAAGTGTCTTCACATCTCTGGGCCTCCATTTGATCATCTGTAAAACGGGGTAATAGAGAACCTGCCTCCCACATACGGTTGTGAGGCCTGAATTACTTGCTGCCGGGAAAGGCTCAGCCAGAGCCTGGCCCAGAGGTGGTGAAGGGGGTGGTGGTTTGAGTGCATGCACATCTGATATACAGTCATGCACAGATGCACACATGCAGGAGGCCCCCAAATCCTTCTCCCATGGGCAAAAGCAAGATGCACACGCAGACCCTCCCATAGACACACCACACAGTGTACCCCACAGACCTCCACATCCACAGACACACATGGACACACATGGACCCCCACATAGACACACACAGTGCACCTTGCAGACCCCCACATCTACAGACACATATAGATCACAGATACCCATGCACACATAGGCACATGCACAAGGACACACACAGATCCCCCCAACATACATAGACACACAAGACACATGCACATAGACATACAGATCCCCCCACAGACACACACAGAGACCCCTTCCACACCCATAGACACACATAAGATGCACATGCACACATGACAGACACAGACCCCTCACATACACAGACACACACACACGGAGTACCCTGCAGACCCCCCATCCACAGACACACCTAGTGGTACACATGGTACACCCTGCAGGCCACACCCTCACACAGATAGTCCTGCACCAGCTCTCTGCAGCTCGAGGGCTGGTGTCGGCCAGGAGTGCTGCCTTGAGTATTTCAAAGGAGCCATTCGTATCCGAAAGATTGTCATGTGGCACAGGACCTTGGTAGAGTGTCCTAGGGATGCCATCGTGTAAGTCTGCTCCACCCCAGGCATCCTGGGAGCTGGGCATGGGAGGAGGCAGCCCCTGGAGCCCCCAGATCACACCTTGGGGAGAGGGGAGAGCAGGATTCTTCTTCCCTCTTCTCTTTGACCAGCCAGCCCTGTTCCTCTGGGCTGTTCCAGACCACGCACTGAGACCCTGGAGGGACCTGGCCATGGGGTCCAAGTCCTGGATTTACATTTTGAGAAACTGAGGCCCAGAGATGGATGGGATGACCCCTTGGTCATGCAGCAAACCAGGGGCTGATATGGTCTCTCACCAGGGCCAGAGGAGAGTTCAGAAGGCCAGGGCTCACCCCAGCCTTTCCAGCTGATGGACAGCCTCTGTAGGTCTCTGAGACATGACAGTCCGTAGAGAGGGACAAGCAGTCCTACAGCCCTGGCTTCCCGCAGGGTCCACAGTTTCTTTGCCGTGGCAGGATCAAGGCTCGGACTCATGGAGGATTGAGAATCCCAGAGGACATAACCTGATATCTCAGATCTGCCATCAATGTCCCATGTGACCCTGGGCCTCAGGCTCCTGGTCAGTGCAGGGTGGGGATAGTCCTAGGACTCTGATGGTTTCTCCCTCTCCGTAGACTGGTTACTGTCCAGGGCAGGTCATCTGCTCAGACCCCAACGACCAGAGGGTGAAGAAGGCAGTCAGACACCTGCAAAGCCTCGTGAAGTCACGTGACCCCACCACCCAGGAGACCTTGTAGCTTTGGTGTTCACCACACCAGTCTTGAGCCATGTGGATGCAGTGGAGGCCTTACCAGGACAGCAAGAAACCTGAGCACAGGAGACTCCAGTACCACGCACAATAGCACTTCTGCTTGTCTTAACTGGAGCCCTGGGCCTGGAAGGGGGAGGATTAAAGTCTTTCTCCTTCAGTCGGGATCTGCATGTTCTGTCCCTGCAGTGCAAGGTACACACACCCACCTCGGCCTGTCACGTTGGAAGGGACGTCAGAGAACACCTGGGCCTGCTCTGGCCAGGTCGGGAGGGGAAATGGAAGCTCAAAGGAAAACATGGCTGTCCTGTCTCAAGGCACCCGCAGGTAGAGGGGAGAGCCTGGTGAGAGGCCTAAGCAGGGCGTCCATGTACTGAGGAGCAGAGCTCCTGTGTCATCTGCACAGCCTCCCGGAGGCCTGGGGGTCCTCTCTCTGCAGGGGCTGGGGATTCTGGGAAGAGGCTTCTGGATTCTCTCCTGTTCTGTCTCTGAAATCTCCACTCCTGCACATCTGTTATCTTCTGGCCTGGAGAGGATGAGGACATCCTCGGACACATTCCATTGCACTCCATTCCATTCCAGCACTGTCCGCAGGCCCCGTCCACAGGCCAGGGCTTGACCACCTGCTGGGGAACCCTACATAGGCCAACCTTGGCCTTCTCCTGGGGAACGGCCCAGCCTGGGGGAAGGCGGGGATCCTGTAGCCCCTTCCCCTAGCTCGCAGGCCCGGAGACTCACTACAGACCAGGTGGTCCTTAGCACATCCTGTACCGGCCAGGGTCTCAGAGGCCTTCCCTACACGGTCTGGGCCACCTCTGCTCGCTTTCCGGCTTTCTCCTCCTCCTGGATCTCCCATTGTGCCGCCAGTTCCCCAAGTGGCTCCAGTGTTCCTGAGGCGTGGCCCCCACCCCCTACCAGCCACCGAAATCCCACCCACCCTCGGCTCAAGCCCAGCCTCCAGGAAGCCTTCCCGACTGCCCTGCGGCATCGAGCCTGTGTCCTCTGGTTGCCCCGAGGGACCCCAGCGCCCCCGCCACGGTAAGGGGCTGTTCTGCCGTGGATCCCCGCGCGTCTGCTGGTCCCCACCCCGCCATCGGCCCGCAGCCCCGCGGCCCACGTGCTCCCAGGCTGGGGCCTCCCGCGGAGGTGCTGGCGCCGGCGAGGCCGGCTGGAGTTGGAGACTGCGCGTGAGCGCCCGAGGGCCCGTCTGCCCTTGCGTCGGTCGTGGGCCCGCGCTTCTGACCCTGGGCCTCTGCTCCGGCCTCGGTGTGGAAGGGGGCAGGGGAGCGGGGCCCTGCGTCCGGAGGTCTGCGCCCTGCGCGGTGGGTGGAGAAGCCAAAAGGAGTCTTTGCTGCCCCCGGCCCTTGGTGCCCCCTGGCGGCCGGCGCGCTCGCTGCACCCCTGCCCGCTTTCCGGGAGCGCGGGAGGAAAATCCAAGAACCAGGCCCTGGGGCGCCGGCCAGGCGAGGGCTCGACCCCGTCCGACCCGGAGGAGTAGCCCTATCACAGCTGCCCACGGCCGGAGTCCTGGGGTAGTGGGGCCGAGCTCCTGGTGGGAAGCTTCCCGTGGATCCTCCGGGCGTGGGGGCATGGGGGTCTGTGGGGGGCGGAGATGACCTCGGAGACCCTGGCGTAGGAAGCCTGGCGGTGCACGCCGCGCCCTGCAGGCCAGAATCCCAAGGACGCTCTGTGCGGTTAGTGCAGCCATTGCAACGCGGTGGCACACGCCCGTGATCCCAGCACTGTGGGAGGCCGAGGCGGGAGGATTGCTTGGGGCCAGGAGTTCAAGACCAGCTTCAGCACAGTGAGACCCTTGTCTCTACCAACAGCAACAAAAAGTACCCTTTTCTTACAAAACAAATCGAGTGAAATCCTGCTCCGAGGCCCACATTGTAGAGTTGCTGTCGAGGACTGTGGGGGAGGCGGAAAGTTGCCGGCGGGCTCCTGAGAGTGACTGAGCAGGGGGCTTTGGTAACAGGTCACTGGGGAGATAAGAGATGGACCCAGGACAGAAATCAGAATGCAGGACTTGGAATGCAAGCTCCCCATGGCAGGGACGGGACGTGAGGTGGGTGGGAAGAGCAATGCACGATGCGGGAGACGCCACCGTGCTTGTGGGAAGGGCAACGCCACCATACTTGGCAAGGAATGCGGAGTTGGGGCTCCCCGTGACAGGGAGGGAGGAAGTGGGAAGAAGCATCAGGGACTAGGGGAGCAGCGAGGAGGGGCCGGGCCATGCATTACCTCTCCAGGTGCCCGCCAGAGGGCGCGCCAGCCCTCAAATAAAGATCTGGAGGCTCACAGTCGCAGTTCTGCCCAGATGACCCCATCTCTGGCCTTTGTGTTGGCCCACTAGGTGCTGGGGCCCCACCCGCCATTTGACTGCAGCTGCCCATAGCCTCCGGGCTGGGGCACCTGCAGCTGAGTGGCTCTTCTAGGGGAGCAAAGGGAAGAAAACCACCAGCTAAACTGCCTGGAGTTTGCTGGCTAAAGGGGAAGAAGGAAAAACGCTGTTGGGATTTGCAGGACCCCTAACTCATGACCCCATGTCTGGTTTTGGGTCTTTCTTGTAAAATACACTTAACATGAAATTTAACATTTTAGCTTTTTTTTTCCCCCCCGAGGCGGAGTCTTGCTCTGTTGCCCAGGCTGGAGTGCAGTGGCCTGATTTCGGCTCGCTGCAACCTGTGCCTCCCGGGTTCAAGTGATTCTCTTGCCTCAGCCTCCCGAGTAGCTGGGATTACAGGTGCCCACCACCACGCCCAGCTCATCTTAGCTATGTTAAAGTGTACAATTCAGTGGCATTAGGTACATCACAATGTTGCACAACCATCACCACCCTCTAGTTTCAGAACTTTTTTGTCACCCCAAAAGGAATTTCAGACCCATTAAGCAGTGGCGTCCCATTCCCCTTTGCCAGCCCCTGGCAACCATTCACCTGCTTTCTATCTCTAAGGATTGGCCCTTTCTGGATATTTCATGTAGATAGAATCATGCAGTATTGGCCTTTTGTGTCTGGCTTATTTCACGTAGCGTAATATTTTCAGGTTCACCCTTGTGGTAGCGTGTATCAGAGCTTCATTCTGTTTGATGGCTGAGTAATGCTCCATTGTATGGTTACACCACATTTTGTTGATCCATTCTTCAGTTGGTGGACACTTGGGTGGTTTCTTTTTGGCTATTGTGAATAATGCTTCTGTGAACACTGGTGTACAAGAAATGTTTAAGTCCCTGTTTTCCATTTTTGGGGCATATACTTATGAGTGGAGCTTCTGGGTCAGATGTTTAACTCTGAGGAGCTACCAAACTGTTTTTCACCGTGGCTGCCCTGTGGCATTCCTATCAGCAACGTAGGAGGTTCCACTTTCCTGACATTCTCACGGAAATTTGTGATTTTCTGTGGTTTTGGTGGCTGTCATCGCCATCCTGGGGTGTGTGAAGTCATCTATTGCATGTGGCTTTGATGTGCATTTCCTGGATGACTGGTGATGTGGAGCATCTTTCTTTTAGCTGGGTCCCAGCCTCCAGTCTTGTTCCCTCCCCCGCAGTCGATCCATGGAAGAACAGGCCGAGTCCTCCTTCTGAAACCCAACTCTGATTATGTCTCCCCAGCTCAGAACCACCCCCAAATGCCTTCCAACTCTCTCTGGAAAGGAGGACACATTCCTGCCCACCCTGCCTCCAAAACACACACCCTCTGTGCTCCAGCCCCTAGAAAATTCTCCTAACTGGTAAAATCCAATCCTTTGCCTCTGCCCTTCTGTCTGCCTGGAACTTTGTCCTATGCTCTCTGCTACCCTGCTTCCCCCGCTGAGTCCTTCCATCCTTCCGACCTTACCTACTCCCTATCACCTTTCACTTCCAGGTTATGTGACTTTCTCTGGGCTCACACACCCTGCCCCTCTACAGCCCTCCGCCACCATGTCACTTTCCACTCTAACTTGTAATCTCCAGTTCAATGGTCAGTTTCCCTTCAAAGAGTGAATTCCACACGGGTTATGGTCAGCACTGTGGGCCCGGCCTCGTCTCCTCAGTGCCCAGCACAGCAGGGTCAGTAAGACTGTGCCAACTGACCACGGGAATGGAAAGGTGGTGGGGAAGGGGCACAGGTGTGTTTGATCACTATCATCAGCCCTGTTTGCTTTCGCTGCGTGGAATCCACTTTACCCTGATTCTGACAGTTTTGGTCAAGGGGGTCCCACCTGTTGCCCACATACACCTGAATTTCAGCTATGGCACATCCTGAGCTCAAGCTGGGTCCCTCTATCCACGGCTGAGGGACAGCAGGATGCACTCTCTCTCCATCCGGCTATTTCTAAAGCACCAATTGCCTTTAACTTGCCTCTGGGTTTAAGAACCACGGCTCTCTGACTCTTGCAACTCCTCAGCCTGTCCCCATTTTCACTTTTTTTTTTTTTTTTTTTTTTTTTTGAGACAGAGTCTCACCCTGTCACCAGGCTGGAGTGCAGTGGTGCAGTCTCGGCTCATGGCAACGTCCGTCTCCGTGGTTCGAGCGATTCTCCTGCCTCAGCCTCCCGAGTAGCTGGGATTACACGTGCCCAACACCACGCAGCTAATTTTTGTATTTTTGGTAGAGATGGAGTTTCACCATGTTGGTCAGGCTAGTCTCCAACTCCCGGCCTCAAGTGATCTGCCCACCTTGGCCTCCCAAAGTGCTGGGATTACAGGCATGAGCCACTGTGCCTGGCTGCCATTTTCACTTTTATTCAAATGTGTCAGTTGGGTCCCCTACCCCCATGTTCCCCAGCCCCACTTCCATGTCTTCTCAGCATCTGACACTTCCATTCTTAGCAGTGTATAGTGTCTGGCCCAAGAGTGTACAGAAGCCGCCCTGTCCAGATTGTTGAAGGCAAATGGCTCAGTTCCTTCCGCTCCTCTCCCTGCAGCCTGTAGAGGGCCATGTGGGGTTGTGGAGGCCTGGGCTCAAACCCTAACTCCACCACTTCCTTGCTGTGTGGCCTTGAGCAAATTACTTCAACTCTGTGCACCTCAGTCTGCTTAAATGTAAGCTTCCCTCCCAGGACAGCTATGAGAGTAGACTATGAGAATTCAGACAAGGCCTGCCAACCGTGATCCAGACCCGATGCCCCTTCTAGAAATATCTTCTAGGAGCTGCCCTCGCTCACTATAAGGGCCTTCTCACCAGCCTCACTTTACTTTTTCTCCTCTGAAGCCCCAGAGAATTGCCAACCCTTAGTGAGCATTTACTTTTTAAGAATAAATTTTACTTTTCATTGTACCTTGTCTAAGAATTGAGCATTTACTTGAAATCCGGCACAGTCAAAGGCCTTATTAACCTCTGGGTCTGACTACAGCTTCAGGAAGGATCTAATCTTGTCAACACCATTTCACAGATGAGAAAACTGAGGCAGCGGCTGGTAATCCATCGAAGCTCATACTGCTTGGAGGTGGCAGGCCTGGGGTTCTCACCACCATGCGTGCTGCCTCTGCTTAGGCCCAGGATGCTGTCCTGTGTCCTTTGTTTTCCCTGCAATCTATTTCAGATATTGCCAATGTCCTGAATTTCATAGACATAAATATGAAAGGTAAAATAATGAAGCTTCAGGAGGAAAACCAAGGAGCATATAGCTTCATGATGTTGGGATCTGCAAACGTTTCCCAAATAAGACTCAAGAATTCACCTTAAAAGAGAAACAGTAGAATTAAAATTAAGAATTTTTTTTTTCAGTTTTTTTTTCACATGTGCGGAATGTGCAGGTTTGTGACATGGGTATACATGTGCCATGGTGGTTTGCTGCACTTAGCAACCCGTCATCTAGGTTTTAAGCCCTGCATACATTAGGTATTTGTCGTAATGCTCTCTCTCCCCTTGCTCCCCACCCACTGACAGGCCCCAGTGTGTGATGTTCCCCTTCCTGTGTCCATGTGTTCTCATTGTTCAACTCCCACTTATGAGTGAGAACATGCAGCGTTTGGTTTTCTGTTCCTGTTAGTGTACTGAGAATGATGGCTTCTAGCTGCATCCATGTCCCTGCAAAGGACATGAACTCGTTTTTTTATGGCTGCAAAATTAAGAATAATTATTCATCCAAAGACACCATTAAAAGGCAAACCACACACTGGCAGGAGATCATTGTCACACGAGTGTCTGGTGAAGGATTCGCACTCAGAATAAAGAACCCCTGTGTTAAGGCTCGCTCATAAACACACATTTTTAAAAAGTCCTACAGGCCCGGATTTGTAGCCTAGCTTGCTCTTCTGCCCATTTAGGGAGATCTTGGACAAGTCTCTTTGAGGGACTGAGCCCTCTAGTTAATGATCCCATTTCCAAATTTGGGGATAAGACCCGTGCTTTGTGTGCCTCACTGTTGTGTTTCTTATGAGAATGAAAAAAGAGAGAATGCACCAAAAATGGATCACGTGTCAGGATGGGGATTTATGTGTATGTGGCCCCCTTGTCCCTACTCTCAAATCGGAGCTCCTCAAGGACTTGGGCTGGGCCTTAGCCCAATGTCTGGTCCCTGGTACCTGGCACGAGCCTGGCCCAGAGTGCATGGAAACATACATGTGACCCATGTCATGAATCATACATGTGACCCATGAGTGGGTAACGAACAGTATTCCTGTATGAGGGAAGCACATGAGCAAAGCATGAGTGTGGAAATGTACAGTTCAGTCCATTGGGAATGAGCTTTGGTGGACACAGAGTACAAGCCGGGGACGAGTGGATGGGGATGGATCTTCCATACCAGGCTCAGGAGTTGGGATTATTGGTAGAGGAACCCTGGCTTACCAGGCCTCTGGTTTAATAAAACATGACTAAAGTGACTCCATCTTGAAGTGAGCAGCTTAATGCTTATGGTCTGAAAATAACCACATCCAAAGCTGACCACCAATTATAATTACAGAAAATTTATAGCCATGGAGAGCATCTCCCACTAAGCCTGCAGAATGTCCAGGTGTCCTAAGAACACAGCCCACTTTAATTAAGAGTAATGTAAACAAGTGTGTTTAGGTTGAAGGGTTAATAGTCACTGATAGCACCAATAGCCCTTACCTTTAGTGAGCACATCTGCACGTTCCAAGTTTAATTACAGCTCCTCATGGTTTCTTTTCTTTACTTTTTTTTTTTTTTTTTGAGATGGAGTCTCGTTCTGTCACCCAGGCTGGAGTGGAGTGGCACAATGCTGCTTCAGTGCTCCACCTCCTGGGCTCAGGTGATTCTCCTGCCTCAGCCTCCCGAGTAGCTGGGATTACAGGCATGCCACCATGCCTGGCTAATTTTGTATTTTTACTAGACACAGGTTTCACCATGTTGGCCAGGCTGGTCTCGAACTCGTGACCTCAGGTGATCCACCTGCCTCGGCCTCCCAAAGTGCTGGGATTACAGGCGTGAACCACTGTGTCCGGCCACTCCTTACGGTTATAAGTAGAGACACTAACAAAAGATGGTGTGTTCTTCCTCCTGCTTTCTGAGGATGCTCCACTCTACAACAGAGTGGTTTCTAATAAACTTCTTTCATACTGCGCTCTGTGACCTGCCTTTAATTCCTTCCTGCATGAGATCCAAGAACTCTTGGGGTCTGGATCAGGACCCTCTTTTTCCAGCAACATTATCTTGAAGGCAATAGGCAGCCACAGATGTTCTGGGGATAAGGGGTGTGTAAGTGAGGTGGAGGGGAGAAGAGAGAGATGGAGAGCTTTGGAAATTGGGGATCAGGGTTAGTAAAAGATTCCTCTGTAAGTAGCAGCCATCTCAGGACTTCTTCAAAAGAAGGAAGCCAATGAATGAGAAAGAAGCCAGAGGAGAGGAGAGAGTAGATTCAGTGGGGGAAAAGGGGTGATCAGGGAATGGAGGCAAAAACAAGGAGTGGAGGAGGAAAGGGGTCCAGCTTCATCACCCCTTCCTCTCCTTCCAGAAAGGGACCGTCAGACTAAAGGGTTCCCGCAGTGCCTCTCAGATGCGGGTCCCCAGCCTGGTGGCAGCAGCAGCAGCAGCATCACCAACAGCATCGGGAACTTGTTAGAAACACAGTCTCGGTCCCCACCCCATGCCTACTGAATCAAAATCCCTTCCCTTCCCTCCCTTCCCTTCCCTCCCCTCCCCTCCCCTCCCCTCTCCTTGCCTCTCCTTCCCTTCCTTCCTTCTTCTTTCTTTCTTCCTTTCCTTCTGTCTCTCCTCCCTCCCTCCCTTTCTTTTCTTTTTCTTTCTCTTTTTTTTTTTTGAGACAGAGTCTCACTCTGTCACTCAGGCTGGAATGCAGTGGTGCAATCTCAGCTCACTGCAGCTTCCACCTCCCAGATTCAAGTAATTCTTGTGCCTCAGCCTCCCAAGTAGCTGGAATTACGGGCACTCACCATCATGCCCAGCTAATTTTTGTATTTCTAATAGAGACTGGGTTTCACCATGTTGGCCAGGCTGGTCTCAAACTTCTGACCTCAGGTAATCCACATGCCTCAGCTTCCCAAAGTGCTGGGATTACAGGTGTGCACCACCATACCCAGTTAATTTTTGTATGTTTAGTATAGACGAGGTTTCACCATGTTGGACGGACTGGTTCTGACCTCAAGTGATCTGCCCACCTCAGTCTCCCAAAGTGCTGGGATTACAGGTGTGAGGCACCGTGCCCAGCCCTGAATCAGAACTTCTGGGAATGGGTCCACCACACTTTTAACAAGGCCTGCAGGGGATTTGATGTGTGCTGCAATGTAAGAACCACTGGCTGAGACAGCCCCACGAAAAAGAGAGGGTTCCTCAGTCTTTGCTTTCAGGGACACTGGTAAAAGATGGGAGGCCCAGAGCCAGGCAACTTGGGGCCAGATCAGGGGAGGAAGAGGAAAGTGGCCCCATGTCCCTCCCACAATCACCCACTATTGCCTTCAGGCCAAGATCAGCCTTCTCAGGCAAAGGAGATTCACCTGGAGCTGAGAATCTGACTCTTGGCTCTGGCGAACAGCTCAACTCAACTCCCCATCTTTGCACAGACACTGGCTCTTGTAGGGTGGTTTGAATCCAGTCCAAAGACGTATCCCCCTAAAAATGTCTCCCTCTATCTTGCCTTCTGCCATGAAAATACTTGGTGGATCCCTGTCTTACTACCCCCAATTCAAGGACTCATAGGTTAACTTGAGATACCACCAACAGCAGCTTGGCTCAGCTGGGTTGGTTGTGTGACCACACCTGGTGATTGATTGACAGCCTTTCAGGGCCAGGATACCTGACTGAGGTTCTGACCCAGGGGTGGATGATCCATTAGGCCCGCGTTTAAAAGCAGCAGCACCGCGGGATAGGGGCAGCACCTGGGTGTGGAAGGGAGGGTCTGGGGCTGGGAGAGGGGTGGGAATTCTTATGCCTGGCTGGGTCTCAGCTTGGCTGACTTCCCATGTCTAAGGTTTGACCTTCTTCCTTCAGAGGTGAGTTTCCTGCCATGGGGGTTTGGGTGAGCCCCCAGCACCAGCATTTTGGGGGCTTTGAAAAGAGAGTTGTCTGGTAAGGGGGTAGGGATCTCTGTGTTCCTAGCTCTGGGAGAGAGAAGAGAAGGGAATCGGTGATAGTGACTCTTCTTCCTGCTCTTTCTAGAAAGCCTTGTTTTATTCTTAGGGTGAAATTCTGGCGAATTTGGAGTCTGAAGCCCTGGTTAAATAGCTTCACTGCTTTTAAGCTTTATGTAGCCTGCAAAAGGGGGTCTGAGCAGTGGTGGTCTCTGCTGGGAGTTTCTCTGCTCTATACTCAGTCCTGATGTCTCCAATTAGAGGAGCCTGATGCCAGTCAGGCAGACTGTGTTAAATTGTTTAAACAACTAAGAATCAGGAGGATCAACATTTGGGGCAAGATGAGAAAGGCTCCAGATCCAGCCATTTTTAACATAGGTTTGAATATCCAGAAATGCAGAAAAGGTACTGAGTTACGCAGTGACAAATCTCCCTCCCATGCTTCTTTCCTATTTGCCAATTTCCATCTCTGAAAGGCAACCACTGTTTCTAATTTCTTATGTACAAAGATGAATTTAATTTCCATTTTTCTTTTACATAAAAGTTGCACCTTTGGCACATTTTTCTGAACCTTGCAGTTTTCACCCACTTATTAATACACCTTGGAATATTCCATATCAATGTATGTGTCCTTGTTATTTTATTTTATTTTATTTATTTTGAGACAGAGTCTCACCCTGCCACCCAGGCTGGAGTGCAGTGGCGCAATCTCAGCTCACTGCAACCTCCGCCTCCCGGGTTCAAGCAATTCTTCTGCCTCAGCCTCCTGGGTAGCTGGGATTACAGGTGTATGGCACCACAACCAGCATATTTTTGTAGTTTTAATAGAGATGGAGTTTCACCTTATTGGTCAGGCTGGTCTCCAACTCCTGACCTCATGATCTGCCTGCCTCAGCCTCCCAAAGTGCTGGGATTACAGGCGTGAGCTACTGTGCCTAGCCGTGTCCTTGTTATTTTTAATAGCTGCATACTATTCTACCACATGACTGTACTCTAACTTACTGCACCAGTCCCCTCCCATGGCCATTTGGGCTTTGGCCAGTCAGCTGCCAAATCCCTGGCTGGAATGCAGTGGTGCAATCTTGGCTCTGCAAAGGTTATAACAAACAAACAATGTTCAAACATTGTCACAATCAATGCTGCTGTTCTTCAGCTGGTACATCTATTATTTTGCATATATCCAAGTGCACCTCTAGGGTACATTTTTCGAAGTGGAAGTACTAGGTTAAAGGTCACTGCATTGGTAATAATGGTGGATATTGCCTTCCTTCTAATAGAGAGGTAGGAAAGGAGGTGGTTTAGAGCTATGCAGGACAGGGTTCGAACCTCCTCTCTCTGTTTTCTCGCAGTTTGATCATGGACCCAATGCTCTCTGAGCTCCAGTTTTAAAATCTATAAAATGGGGCCCATATAGTTGTGAGCATAAAATGAGATCAGCTATGTAAAGCATTTAATTCAGGGCCAAACACACAGAGAAGTAAAACTCTCCCCTGCATCTTCCCAAGGGCAGGCAGCCTGCGCCCCCCACTCCCGCCCCGCCCCGTACTTGCCATAGAGTTCGTGGGTGTTTGAGAGGCAGCTATTGAGCCTCGCGGTCAAACTGGTGGTTCTCAGTGGAAGATCCTTTCCCCGCCCATTGTCTTGTCCCATCCCTAAGGCTCCTGATATGCTCTGTTCCTAGAACCCTGGGTGTCTTCAGGGCCTTCCTAGGGCTGGCTGTTGGTCAGGAGCCTTCCTGAAGGGAGGGTGTTTGGTCTGCTTAAATCTTCAAAGCTCTGGTCCCTGACACAGGCCTCAAATAAGTGTACTACCTTCCACTGATTGTTTACCACTAGCCTTGTACAATGCCGAGTGTTCTACTGGAGTGATTGTAGCCAGTTCTCAGAATTATCCCATAGTGTAGGAAATAGTAATCACCTCCAAGCCAACTTCATCATTAGATAGCCTTGCCCCGTCCAAGTAGGACACCTTATATTCTCATGGTCTCTTGGGGTTTCCTCCAACCCCTCTAGGAGGTGAGAGACACATGGTGTGTGTGGAGTTTCCTGTTGCCTTATATTTTATTTAGCTTAGGCATGAGCCCTCACTGGAAATGTGTACAGCCCGATGAAAAGGTGAGTTTGATTTTTTTGAGACAGAGTCTTGCTTTGTTGCCCAGGCTGGAGTGCAGTGGTGCGATCTCACCTCAGTGCAACCTCTGCCTCCTGGGTTCAAATGATTGTCCTGCTTCAGCCTCCCAAGTAGCTGGGATTATAGGCATGTGCCACTGGGCCGGCTAATTTTTGTATTTTTAGTAGAGATGGGGTTTCACAATGTTGGTGCAGCTGGTCTCAAACTCTTGACCTTGTGATCTGCCTGCCTCGGCCTCCCAAAAAGCTGGGATTACAGGCGTGAGCCACCGTGCCCAGCCAGTGAGTTTGGTTTTTAAATGACCAGAAATGCAGTCCATGTGCATGAAAGGAAAAACACAATGCCTGGCACTAACATCTCAAAGTGCCTGTGTGACAGTTTCACCCTTAACGTCATTGCCGCCAACACCTAATAGAAAAAGTTAGTTGGCAACCAGTCTTGTGAATCTTTTCATCAAAGGAGCCATTCTCTGCCCCTTCTAAAGAGACCCTACAGAGTACATGTGCATAGTTGCCTCTCCTTTTTTTTCACCTTACAGGGGATCAGGACACATTGGGAACCCGGGATCTGTTTGGCGGGTCTCTTTCTCAAGACCTAGAACCAGGTGGTCCAGGCACCTCACTGATCTAAGAACGTGAGTGGCGAGAAGGAAGAGGCATCGTTCAGAATGCTCGGGGCTGATGGTGAGCCAGAGGAGAGGAGGGATGTACCAGAAAGCTCTGGCGTTTCCTCTCAGCCTGAGCCACAAGTGCAGCACCAACTGGGCAGTCTGTATGGAGTGCCCTGGCAGCCCCCGGGCCCCCCAATACAGCACAGCCCTGCTGATCAAGAGACAAGCGCGGTGACCCAGCAGCAGTGGCACCTCCAGGGCCTGGGTAGATCTGAGCTCCAGGCCGCTGGGCTCCCTGAGGCACAACTAGGAGAAGCAGCAGAGTCCAGCCCAAGCAGGTCTTGCTTGAACACGGCTGGGTGGGGATGGCCAACTGGCCTGGGAAAAGGGGATCCCAGCAGGAAGCTCTGTGGCTCACGCTCTGTCTCCCTCCCTCTCTCTGTGTGTCGTAGCTTCCTGCTGGGTTCTGAGGTTGGTGAGTACCAGTCATGGTGGTGCGTGTGGTCGCCCAAGCTGGGCCCCAGATGGGGGACTGGGAACGGGGGCCTGGTGTCAACAGTGCAGCCTTCTCCCTGAAGCGTGGGACTCTGTGAGCAGGTGGGCATTGCTCTTTCCCTGCAGGCCAGCCTTACTCTTCTTCCCCTCCCAGTGAAGAAGTCCTGTCATTGCTCAGAGCAATTGTAAGTGTCTCATTTTGTTTTGTACTCAGGATCTTTCCTTTCCCACCTACCCCCAGTCAAGAAACCATGTGTCCGCACTTCCACTCTCTCTCCCATAGGTAGGGGGGTGTCCTGGGCTCCTGCTGCTTTTGAGCTATGTTCCCTGTTCCCCCATCCTGAGAAGTAGGTGTTCAGCTCACAGTGTCATTTCTTTAAGAGCTGTGACCCTGGGAACCAGGGGTTGGGTGGGTGAATGGGTGGATGGGTGGGTGGTTAAGAATCTAGCTGGAAGACAGGGGTAGGCTGTCCTATTAATGATAGCAGGTCAGGGCCACTGCTACCCACCCTCTCCTTGCCCAGCCCCCCATTCCAGATGAAGTTGTGGTCAGGCAGAAGAGGGCCCCACACGGCTCCTGGAAGGTTGGCACACTCCTCCATGGAAAGAGGGTCTACGCTGTGGCCATCAGCGGCTCAACCCACCACGTGTACACGTGTGGCTCTGGCTACATCAGGGTGTGGGATGAGAGTGCGCTGCAGGCGGGAGACAAGGCCCCTCAGGCCCAGCTGGATTTGCAGGTGAGGGGGGTCCAAAGCAGGACTCAGGGAACTCTGACAGGGCCTCTGATTTGAGACCCAGGGTCAGTGCCCTGAGGGGATACCAGTGTGTGAACCCTTCCTACAGGATCCCCAGGACTGTGTTGTCACCTGCAAGCTGTTCCCTGATGAGCAGAGCCTGATCACAGGGGGTGCATCCCAGGCCGTGACTCTCTGGGACCTGGCACCCACCCCCCAGGTCAGGGCACGGCTGACCTCAACGGGCCCCACGTGCTATTCTCTGGCTGTCTCCTCTGATGCCCATATCTGTTTGGCTTGTTTCCATGGATTTGTTGAGATTTGGGATTTGCAGAACCAAATCTTGATCAGGTATGAGCTCCCTCCAGAGCCACTCGGGTGTACCTGGGGGAGGGCTTGCCAGTGAGGCTCACTCTTCCTCTCTTTGCATTAGGGCTCTTGGCATTAGGGCTGGGCGAGTCAGTGTAGAGGATATATCTGGGGTAGTCCTAGGGGCTTCCTGACCCTGAAACTTCCCGGGGGCCCAAACCACTCAGTGACCGTCTGCGTTGTTTTTCCACCCACCAGGAAGCACGAAGTTCCTGTATACGGGTCCCGATGTGTGGACATCACTGGCAATATATTCTGGACAGGAGGTGAAGACACCACCCTGTATTCCTGGGACCTGAGGAACTACCAGAGGCTGCACCAACACGACTTACAGAATGAGGTGCCTGGCTGGCCACCACTGGCAGAATGCCACCTGCAGTGGAGTCATGCATGGAGGCAGGGGTGGGAGTGTGAGCTTGAGAGGTGGGCACAAAGCATGGTGTTGGCAACTTTGAGTGCTGACCTCAAACCTGCTGCCACAAACAGATCCTCAGCATTACCCATGACCCTGGAGAAGAATGGGTATTGGCGGGCTTGAGAACAAGTGATATCGCATTCCTTCACACTCGTCGGAATGAGCAGTTTAAGGCTGTCATGAAAAAATACACCCGCCACCACAGCCTCAAGTTTGCCTCCTGTGGTGAGTAAGAAGCCAGATGACACCTCTGGGTGTCCGATTGTGAACTTGCTGTCGTCTCTTCTTTCTCTATTCACCCCCCTTTCCTTTTCTGGCTCCCTCCGTAATGGGAGATCCTGCACAGAATGATAGCCCGAAGACGCAGGCAGACTGAAGAGGCATGAACCCAATCCGATTGTTCTGTTGTTCTGTGATAGCCATGATCCTGCGTGTGGTAGGAGGGTGGGGGCAGATAAGGGAATGGCTTGGGTTGTGTGTCTGATTTTCATAGATAGGGAAACTGAGGCAGAGAAAGACTTGCCCTTAGTCTGGTTGGGGACAGTGCTGGAACTAGAATGCAGGATTGGTCTCTGGCCTCTCATCTGTTCGTTCCTTCACCAGGGAGCTATTTTGTGACCGCGATAGATACGCGCCTCAGTGGCTTGGAGGCACCTTCTCTACAAAAGTTGTTTCAGGTACTGAACACAGACAGATGCCTGAACCCAGGCACTCAGAGCTTATAGCTCCAGGTCCCAGTTGGTTGGATTCCAGTGGGTGTTGGAAAACACCTCTGAGATGGCACCCAGGGCCATTTTACAGAGTAGAGGAAAGAGGACTTCAGATCCTATGAACTCCCAAGTCACCTTGAGCCCTGAGACCTGGCCCTGTCCTCCACCTGAGCCTTAGGTCTACACTGAGCCTTGAAACAGCCCTAAATGAAGCCTCCATGTCTGGCCCAATCTTTGCCCCAAATGTGATCCCGTTTTTGGCCCTTCCATCCATCTAGATAGAGGAGTCTTCAGGTATCCTGTGCTGTGATGTATCCTCTGACAACCAGTATCTGGTCATGGGCTCCAAGAGCAGTGCCATCGTCTACCAGCTCTTGTATTAAAGGTGGCATGGCATGGTCCTGCCAGTGAAGACCCAGTCTTTGGGCTGGTGTGGCTGTGAGGATGGCTTCAGGGTGCTGGACACCTCTAACACCTGCCATCCCGTCTGCTTTAGCTTGGGTGGCAGGTCATTCCTCCCCTCCAATACCCCGCTTTCAGCCCACACTCCCAGACTTTAATCAGATGGCTTGGAGCTTTTTCCTTTGTTATCTTTCACTGATTTCTGGGTTTTGGTGGGAAACTTGAGATCCCTTTGCAATGAATAAAATAGCAAAGTAGAAAGCAAAATGGCCTGGATATGTGTCCCTTTCTTTCAAGTCACAAACTCATTGTGATGGATTGCTTATGCCTTCAGCAAATTCGAGGGTGGGGAAGGAATTTTAGACCAGACTTAATTTTGTTTGTAAAAATTTTTTTTTTTTTTTTTTTTTAAAGTGGGGAATTTTTGGAATCTTAAAGCTCAAGAAATGTAAGACTACATACCAACTTTCAGACTGTGATAGATAGACCAACAATGCTCAACTCTTGACTCAGGTAAAACTCCTAGAGCTGGTCTAGCCATGTTCTGAGGACAGGTTCCCTTTTTGTGCCTAACTTCAATGATGGAGAAGCTCCTTGCTTCATGCTACTTCACTTTATTTGACTTTTTAAAAGTCTTGATGCTAATTCTGGTGTTTGGTGCTAATCAAAGCTACCTAGCTCACTGTTTCAGGACAGTTTCCTCATGTTTGAAAATGTGACAGTGTAGTAGTATATCTGGGCTTCACTGGGCTGGAAAGGCCCCAGCTCCTGGAAAAAAAGCCATAAGGCCTGCTTTCTAGTCTTCTTCCATCAGCGTCCTCTTTTTGGCTTGGTGTTTGTATAGCTGAGACTGCCAGCTGCCCACGGAAGTTCATGGCTTAGAGTTTTCCCTGGGAGGAAGCTGCAATGCCAAGGGCCAAGTTTGCCATCCTTTGCAACATGTAGGTGTTGTCAGGAACTGAGTTTTTGCCAGTGGATCATGAGTGAATAATATGTGTCAGCTTTGGGCTAGGCCTAAAGAAGTAGGACTGTTCCCTCCAGGGTCTTGGTCCACTTCTACCAGCTCAAGGCAAATGATGTGGAGGCCCCAGGGCATTGCAGAAACACAGGATGCTTCTATCCTAGAAGCATCCTCTGTGCATGAGTCAGACATCGAGATAAGCTGTTCACTTTGGACTATTGCATGGAAGAAAACAAACCCAAAGGAGGTATCACTTACCATCTGTTAGGATGGCTAGAGTAAAAAAGACAGTAACAAGTGTTGACAAGGATGTGGAGAGATTGGAATCCTCCTATATTGCTGGTGGGACTGGAAAATGTTGCAGTCACTTTGAAAATGTTTGGAAGTTCTTCAAAATGCTTAACATAGAGTTACCATATGATTCAGTAATTCCACTCCTATGTCCAAGAGAATTAAAAATAAAGACATACCAGTTGGGAGGGTAATAATTGGGAGTGGGAATACAAGAATTTTAAAATGCTTTCTGGAAATAAGATAAGAGTCCTAATAGCAGTGTTGATAAATCAAGGAGTAGCATTGTAATCTCTAGGTTAATTGCTAAAAGAATCTTAAACAAGTGTACAGCTTCCAAGCAAAGAGGGAAAATATTGGAATAATATATAATAATAATCCAAAAAAAGAGGAAAAAGGAAAAAAGGAACAAAGAAGAACCTGAAAAGGAAAAGCTTACTGAAATAATAGATTGAAATCCAAATAGAGCAGTAATTACATTAAATGTAAGTGGTTTAGATGTTCCTATTAATCTGTAGAGATCACATAACAATTTTAAAAAATCACAACTGTGTTTGAAAGACACATTAAAACATAAGGGCACATAAAGTACAGCATAATGAAGATACTTTGCACAAATCGAAGAAAGTTGATGTTAATATTAGACAATATAAAACAAAAAATATTTGAGATAAAGGTGAACATTTCATAAGTGTTCAGTTCAGGTTCAATTCATCAGGAAGCACAATAATTTTATTTTTATGTAGTTGTTATTGTAGCCTCAAAATACAAAAAGAAAAATCAACAAATTAAGACAAATTTGTATCTCACAGTGACCAGCAGTTCAAATAGACAAAAAATTTATAAGGGTACAGAAGCTTTGAATAACATGATTAGAAAACTTAGAACAAGGCCTACAACCACTACAGAATACACCCCCACCCCTCCCACACACACAGCATTTACAAACGACCATATACCTGAGCCATAAATTTCAAAGGATTTAAGTTTTACAGAATATATTATTTGACCACAATGCAATTAAGATATAAATAATAAAAACATAACTAGAATTTTTCTATTTTGGAAATTAATTAATATACTTCTAAATAACTAATAGAGAATAAACTACAAAATAATTAGAAGGTATTGTAATGAAACATACAGAAGGATTCAGCTAGAGATAGAATCAGAGCTTGTCATTTAACCCACGCCCCATCCCCCTCTCCTGGATCTCTTGAGGCTGGGCGCTGACGGCCTGGGTCTTCCTGGCTCTTGGAAGCTGGGTCTGCAGCGAGGGTGGAGACAAGGCCTTTCTCCTAGCCGAGGAAGGTCAGGGGAAAAAGAGATTGGAAGTGGTCTAGGAGACTGTGATTTTCACAGATGTTGCCAGAGGAATTGACTCAATTTAGCTTTCAGCAACGCTTGGTGTCCATTTGCCTACATTCACGCCAACAGTGTGTGTTTTCTCATTTGTGGAGGGTTTTGTTTTGTTTTGTCTTTAAACCCCGGCTGGAGTGCAGTGGTGTGATGATAGCTCACTGCTGCTTTGACCTAAGGGATCCTCCCACCTCAGAGGTGCTGGGACTAGAGGTACTTGCCACCACGTCTGGCTATTTTTAAAATTTTTTTCATTTTTATTTTTTGTAGAAACAGGGTCCCATTATGTTGCCCAGGCTGGTCTCTAAATTCCTGGGCTTAAGCTGTTCTCCCATCTTGGCTTTCCAAAGTGTTGGGATTACAGATGTGAGCCAATGCACCTGGCCCCATTTGTGAATTTTAATTCCTGGGAGAGGGGACAATAGCCGTTCCTGTGGTTGTGATCTGAGTTTCTTTTGTTATGAGCGAGGTTGACTCATTTGCGAGTTTACATAACAATGTATTTACGCCGCCCTGTAGCTCAGTACCCTGCTTCTGTACACCTGGCTCTCGGCTGGTGACACATCCTTACCCTCTGGTACCTGACTGGCACACCTACTCTTTTCCCGTGGTCCAAGCTTCTAGCTGCTTCTAAGCATCTTTGCTGCCATTGTACACAAAACAGCTGCCCTCTCTGAGGCTCGAACTCAGGACCTTCAGATTATGAGACTGACGCGCCGCCCACTGCGCTAAGAGGGCGGCCTTTGGCTACTTAAGGTTTCTACCTTCCATAATAAAACGCCTGCAGTCCCTTGCGCTCAGAGTCGCCTCTGCAAGGTCGGCCTCTGCAGGGAGCAGCCCCTGGTCTCACCCTGGGCTTGTGCGCACACCTGGGGACACGTGGGTGGGAAGGTAGCTCTTGCAGCCATGGAGCGGCCTGGGCTCAGGGAACGAGCCCCGCGCATGGAAGAAAGCTGACTGCCGGTCGCAGCTTCGTGGGGACCAGGACCCGAGCCACCACAGCTCACCGAGAGGCAGTGAGGCCCAGCGGTGTGTGTGGGATACCCGGCGGGCAGACTCTGGGCATGGCCAGGTAGGGACAAGCTCCGAGGTGTGACCAGGCCGGGGTGCAGGGGAAGCGGAGGACGAGCGCCTGGGTCTGGTGCAAGCGGCGGGGGTGGCGAGGACTGGCGAGCATGGGAGAGGAAGCTGCAAGGTGTGACCCCAGCAGGGGTCCTCAGTCTCCAGGGCGACGGCCGCTTAATTGGGCTGGAGAGGGGCTCGCGTGGCTGCCAAATGCAGGGTCCCAGGGTGGACTGAGGCTGGAGCGTGCGACGTCAGCCGCGGTTGGGCGTCAGGGGCGACCCCGGAGCGAGGGGTGGATAGGGCCCTGGGGAGCAGGAGGGCGTGGCAGACGGGCAGGAGGGCGGAGAAGGGGTGTGGGGTGTGAAATCTCCAAGCCCAGGCCCTGGAGTCGGGGTAGGGCGAGGTGGAAGCAGGGAGGGAAGGTTCCAGAAGATTCTTGGACGTGAATTCAGTCGGCAAATGGAGGGAAGAAGTTATGGTTGCCTTGGACTTGCCGATTCTTTTTTTTTTTTTTTTTTTGCATCCCGCGCTTTTCTTTTTCTCTCTTATTTTTCAAATACTCTTGCTTCCTGGTTACACATAGGGGCCTCTCATTTTGAAGGGCAGCAGAGTCGCACTGCTCCCTCAGAGCAGGGCTCTCCAGTTTATTGTCACATGAAAAGATGACAGGAATAAAGGGTGCGGGGAGGGATGGGCGAGTGGATAGGTGGGTGGAGGGAACTCTCCCCATCTCAAGATTCCCTCCTCACTCTTTCAGGGAAATTACTGGCTCAGGGAGTCTTCACCCCATGCCATTGCCCCAAAACCATCCTGGGTAAGATGACGACGTTGAACTTGCCGGCTTACTGATTCTCTAAGCCCTTGTGACATTTTTGCTTGTTTTCACCAGATAACCAATCATATATTTCAATATCTGATAGGACTAGTCTCTTCTACCCCCTACCCCCAACGCACACACCTGCTCTTCTGTTCGGGTTTCGGTACTCCTTTGGGAACTGGTTTCGGGTGATTTCTTGCACAGTGGTCACTCTGATTCTTCCTTCTCTGATCTCCTAGGGCACGTGGTGACTAGCACATCCCAGGGTTTGCGGGGGTTCTCAATTGTTCTCTGTGTGTCAGTCCTGTCTTCTCCATTAGGGTGGGACCTCTGCGATCCAGAGACAGGATCTGAGCCACCCCTGGGCGGGCCACATTCCACGTGCCCAGAGTTATGGGGAAAGGGGGGCTCTGGATCCCACCCTCAAGTTGCCCTCTGCTGGTGTCTCCATTCCAGGTTCAGTGCAGGAGGGAGAGTGTGAAGGGAGGAAAGCACTGCCCGGAGTCTGTGTCCTGGGTGTGGTTCTCTCTGCCACCAGCCAGCCTTGAATTTGGGGCTCCCCTCCTGTTCATCTTGGGGTCATACACACACTGCCCTGGGGAGCTGATGGACAGGCAGCATCCCCAGTAGGGGTGGTTCCCAGGTGCTCTGAAAAGCTGCTCAGCCAGAGAAGCTATAGAGGGAAGGAATGTAGTTAGTTCTAGCAATCCCTTTAAACACATTTTTCAAGATGTCCGTGCTCCTAACCTTGAGTGGCTTCCCCCAGCCTTTGGGGAAATATTCCACAGGGCCCTGCAAGGACAAGGCCAACCCACACTCTCCCACCCGGATGAAACAGGCCATGCACTTCCACGGACCCGTGCAGAGCCTTCCTGCCATCCTCCCACTTACCCAGTTCTACTCCAGCATTCGTCGTCCACAAAACCCTTCCTTCTGGGTTCCCCTTGCCATAGTGGCCTAGAACTAGCAGGGAATGTTCTTTCTCTGCTACTTCTTTGTGCCTTTCCTCTTTCCCTGAGCTGACTTCTCTTTCTTAGGGGCAGAGGCTGGTATGGAGTTTTCTGAATCCCTTGCAGCATGCATGCAGGAAGAAGGTTTTGCATATTGATTTGTGAAATGTCGAGATTGTAGACAGTTCTATGTAGGAAGCAGAGATCTGAGCGTTCAGTGTTAGGGGTGGGTGTGTGAGGCTGGGTGTGTGGTGAGAACAGGAGACATGGACAATGCCGGGGGCAGGGGTGGCTGTGAGATGAGGCTGGCATGATCAACGGGGAGGGGGGAAGCAGTGGAAGATTGGAAGGAGTCGGCCATTGGAGCAGCCCCAGGACTTTGGTGCGCAGGGAGGGAGGAGTGGAGGGGAGGCAGCAGCACCAAAGACCAGTGAGAAAGGCACCGGCCATGCCTTCTCTGTCTCCCCAGGCATTTCTTACTGTCTTCTTTATGCCTGAAACTGTTCACCTTTCACACTCAGCTCAGAGATGATCCCAACTGTGAGGAGACCCCTCACTTCTTTGGCTGACATTTGTGTGTGTGTTTTTAGACAGAGTCTTACTCTGTTGTCCAGGCTGGAGTGCAGTGGCATGATCTCAGCTCACTGCAACCTCCGCCTCCCGGGTTCAAGTGGTTCTTGTGCCTTAGCCTCCTGAGGAGCTGGGATTACAGGCATGTGCCACCACCCCCAGCTAATTTTTGTATTTTTAGTAGAGATGGGGTTTCACCACGTTGGCCACGCAGGTCTCAAAGTCCTGACCTCAAGTGATCTTCCCACCTTGGCCTCCCAAAGTGCTGGGACTAGAGGTGGCCCCTGCGCCCGTCTTTGGCTGGCATTTGGTCCTTTCCCTGGCCTATCCCAGCACTCTGCTCACCAGATTGTGCATCTGAGACATCCAAGAAGTCATAACTTTTGTGAGGACAGACAGTGCCATCCACTCAGGTTTTGTCTCTACTGTATCCATCCCAGTGTCTCTGACATGGAAAGCCATCTCTCTCTAGGTGTTTTTTTTTTTTTTTTTTGGTTTGAGAGACAGGCTCTCAAGCTCTGTCATCCAGGCTGGAGTGCAGCAGGGTAATCACTGTTCACGGCAGGCTTCAATTCCTGGCCTTAAGCAATCCTCAGCCTTGAACTCCTGGCCTCAAGCAATCCTCCTGCCTCAGTCTCTAGAGTAGTTGGAACTACAGGTACACACCACCACACCTGGCTAATTAAAAACTTTTTTTTTTTTTTTTTGTAGAGACAGGGGATCTCAAAGTGCTGAGATTACAGGCATGAGCCATGGCACTCGATCCTTTCTTTCTTCTTTTTTGTTAGGGACTTCCTGGAACTTGAATCTGTAGGTCTTGAGAGAGTCAATGATTTCAGTCAGGCAGTGAGAGGAAAAATTCCCTTGTGTATATGGGGCCCCTGATATGACTTCACCAACAGGGTCCTGAAGATTCCACAGTGGGGCACTAGTAAGAGAGGAGCGCAATGCAGTGGCTCACGCCTGTAGTCCCAGCACTTTGGGAGACCAAGGCAGGAGGATTGCTTGAGCCCAGGAGTTTGAGACCAGCCTGGGCAACAAAGTGAAACCCCCATCTCTACAAAAAAAAAAAAAAAAAAAAAAAAAAAAGGTTAGCTGGGTGTGGTGTCATGCACGTGTAGTCCCAGCTACTTGGGAGGCTGAGGCAGGAGGATCACTTGTGCCCAGGAGTTTGAGGCAGCAGTGAGCTAAGATCATGCCACTGCACTCCTGCTTGAGTGACAGAGACCCTGTTTCAAAAAATAAAGGCTGGGCACGGTGGCTCACACCTGTAATCCCAGCACTTTGGGAGGCCGAGGCGGGCAGATCACCTGAGGTCAGGAGTTTGAGACCAGTCTGGCCCACATGGTAAAACCCGTCTCTACTGAAAATACAAAGGAATTAGCTGGATGTGGTGGCGCATGCCTGTAATCCCAGCTACTCAGGAGGCCGAGGCGGGAGAATCACTTGAACCCAGGAGGCGGAGGTTGCAGTGAGCCGAGATGGTGCCACTGCACTCTAGCCTGGGCAATAACATAAAATAATAAAATAAAGTAAATAAAAAAGAAGAGGAAAGGAGAACCTCCTGGGGCAGGTCACTAAATCCACCATCATGCAGAGTGAAGCTGCCCAGGGCCTCTGGTAGGGCTGTCTGCAATTTCTGGCCCTTCCTCCAGGGGTAAGCCTTGCATTGCATCTTACACCCCAATACATGGCCGTGGATGCAAAGGGCCCTGCGTAGGAGACCTGGACTGGCTGTGTGACCTTGAGAATGTCTCTTCCCTCTCTGGGCTTGTTTCTTCTCTATGAAATGATGGGGTCAGTCCTGGAAACAACTGTGCGCAGTTGCTGGAGTGATCTATTCATCCCCACGTCTGCCATGCTTGGCTGTGAGACCTTCGACAAGTATCTTAACCTCTCTGTTCCCATAAAATGGTGATCATACCTGAATCTACTTCATGGGCTGCTGAAGGGAGGTTATATTATAGAGTGGACAGAAGGTGCCTAGCACGGGAAGGCAGTGGCTGATTACCGATTGTCACTGATCACTGACTTGCGGCCACTTAGAGCTGGAGGATCCCTCCTGGCCTGGCTGAGCCCTCTCTCCTCACCACCTGGTATGGAGTGGGTCCAGTTATTCTCAAGACCCTCTGCTATGAAGTAGGAGTGGCTTCCAGAGCTGCCAGATTTCAGGCCCGTTATATTCCCCTGGTTCCCACTGGGATAACTGAGGAATGCCTGCTACTCACCCACAAAAAAGGATTTATTTACAGTGTAAAATTCATCATACATTTCTTTTCTTTGAAGTGAACATAACCTCAAGATTTTATTGTCTTCATAATAAAACAAAAGATAAATTTAGAACTGAATCACTTGGCCTTTTCTCTTCTTATCTCCTCCCAGTTCAAGATGCTGGCATTTCCTCATAGCCAGCATTGTCTTAGATCTGCAGCTGGGCTCAGCGCTCAAGCCTCGGCACCATCTCCTTTATAGTTTTAGCCTTTTTCTGGAAAATCAGCTTACAGAAATCAATGCGTTGATATACACAAACAATACTTAGGTTAGAGGACTTAAGAAAAGCCCATGTATAATAGCAACAAAGAAGATTAAATAGAGATAAACTTAAATGTGCAAAATCTATAAAAGGAAAATTTTACAACACTTCTGGAAGACACAAAAGCATGTGGAGTGGGAAGACATCCCTTGTTTTTGGCTATCACAACTCATTATCAAGATGCCCATTCCCTCCAAGTTGATTTATAAATTGAATGCCATTCTTATAAAAATACTAACAAGCTTTGTTTCATGGAGTTGGTAAGTTGATACTAAAGTTTCTATGGAAAATAAACATGCTGGAATAGCCAGGGAAAAACTGACACAAAGTGGGGGCCTGGCCCTATGGGCTATTAAAACAAACTATAAAGCCTCTGTAATTAGAACAGTGTGGCATTGGCCACATGAACAGGCAGACAGACCAGTGGAATAGGAAAGAAAGTACAGAATAGACCTAAGTACAAATGGGAATTTAGTATATGATAAAGGTGGCATGTCAAATCTCAGAGGCAGTGATGGACTTTTTATATTTATTTATTTATTTATATATTTTATTTATTGAGGTGGAGTCTCACTCTGTCACCCAGGCTGGAGTGCAGTGGCGCGATCTCGGCTCACTGTAACCTCCACCTGCTGGGCTTAAGCAATTCTCATGCCTCAGCCTCCTGAGTACTCAGCCCAAGATTGCCACTCTGCTTCCTGTCATGATGCCACGTTCCCCGCGCATACACAGCATCCTTGCCCTTCTTGTCCTGTGCCACTTTGTGGGGTTGGTGCTTGCCACACTTCTTACAGCTCTATCCTGGGGAACTGCAGCTGCAGCAGGGCAGAGGATCAGGGGGCTGTTGTTCTGTGGGAGGGAGGGCGGAAGCCTCTGGTGCAGAGGGTGAGTTAAGCACACTCCACAGTGCATGGTAGGCCATGATCAGGGGGTCTCTGTGAGGTCCCCCTCTTGTTTTATTGCCTTTGAATGAGATTTCTCACTCCTAGGCCTCCCTCTCCCACTGCAGGCGTCATTCTGCTTTGTCTTGGGTGCCTTTAGAAAAATGCTCTAACGAAGCACTGTGGCTGTTTTGTGTGTAGGCACTTTTAATTCACATAGATGGTATCATTCTGCCATTTCTTCTCCTCCTTCCTTTCTCAATCAATGCTACGTTTTAAGGTATGACCTTCCTTTCTACGGTCTTAAGACTTACTGAGATTTCCCAAAGAGCTTCTGTTTATGTGGGCTAATGCTATTGACGTTTACTGCATTAGAAATGGAAAGGAGACACTTAAAAGAATTTGTTTGAAAATAGCAGTGATGGACTCATTGCATGTTAACATAAGTAACATTTTGGCATTATTATGAAAATTGTTTTGACCTTGCAGAATTCCTGTCCTAGTTAAGTGTCAGTTTGTTTTAGAATGTGAAAGGGCACCATGAAGGACAAAATTTGGAAAGTGAATTTTATTCATGTTGTTTTATAATACCTGATTCTGAAAAGAAACTATGAAATGTATTACATTTTAGTAAAATCTGCTCTGGTTTCATGAGTTTGCCTCCTTGGTTACTGATGGATACCACTGCCTAGGACAGGAAAGGTTATTCTGGATAGCAAAGATTCTGTGTCATACCAGAATACTTGATAGTGTTTTATGTTTAATTTGTAATGCCCTAGAATAGGGCACAACAAAAAGTCCTCACTCATGAACAAGCTGTATGTATGCTTCTTTCTTTATTTTACTTATTTATTTTGCAATTCATGTGTGCATAGGCTTTTTAAGAAATTGAGATCTTGTTTGCCTTTTTAAAGAGTACAGGTCAATGGTTTTTAGTATATTGCTAGGCTTTGCAAACACCAACACCATTTACTTCTAGAACATTAAAGAAGGAAAGCCCATGCTCATTAGCACACGCTTCCTGTTACTCTCTCACTACCCCTAACCCCTTGACAGTCCCTGATCTACTTTCTGTTTCTATGGATTTTCCCATTCTGGCCATTTCGTAGAAATGGAATTGTACAATGCGTGGCCTTTTATGTCTGGCTTCTTTCACTTAGCGTAATGCTTTCAAGGTCCATCCATGTTGGAGCATGTATCAGGGCTTTGTTCCACTTAGGGCTGATTGACACTCCATTGTATGGGTATACCACATGTGTTTCTCCAGTCATCAGGTGATAAGCATTTGGATTGCTCCCACTTTTAGCTATCATGAGTGATGCTAGGAACATTTGTGTGCGAGTTTTTATGGGGATGTATGTCTCTTCAATACTCTTGGGTCTGTTTATTTTTAAATGCTTTCTTATCACTTAATTGAGTCGCCAAAGATTGTTTCTCAGCCACCCATGAGCATGTGTTAATCAAGCATCTAAATCTCTGACAACTCTTTAGATGTTACCTTGCGAAATTAGACAGGAAAAAAAATGAAAAGGAATTTTCGGGAGATCTTTTACACCTACAATAATTTCCCAGAGGAGCCTTGGAAAATTGCAGAGATTTGTTCTTCCACCTTATAAAAAGAAAGATGCTAGGTTTGTTTGATTGTGTTCCTATTATAAGATTTACATGAGAAGAATTGTCAGATTGGAAGAGATGCTCAGCCTTCCCCAGGTTAAAGTTATATAGACAAAATGTTATTAATGAATTATTAAATATTTTAGAATATGTGTGTTTTATGGGAAGTCCCTGGCGATTTGTCAATGGCCTCCTGCCCAGAACTTCACCCTTAGGAAAAACACAGATCCAGACTGTTGTGAAGCAGTTTAAAAGAATTCGTTTGAAAATAGCAGTGATGGGCCCATTGCATGGTAACATAAGTAACATTTTGGCATTATTATGAAAATTGTTTCAACCTCACAGAATTCCTGTCCTAATTGTCAGTTTGTTTTAGAATATGAAAGGGCATGGTGAAGGACAAAATTTGGAAAGTGAATTTTATTGATGTTGTTTTATTATACCTGATTTTGGAAAGAAACTATGAAATGTATTACATTTTAGTAAAATCTGCTCTGGTTTCATGAGCTTGCCTCCTTGGTTACTGATGGATACGACCTAAGAGAGAAGTTTACTCTCCTCCATTCTGACATTATTGGTTATGGTAATAAACTAACCACAGCTATGAAGTCTCTGTCATCTACAGATTGTGTTTGTTTTTCTCTGATGCTTGCTTGAAGGTTCTGCTCTAAACTACAGGCTGCAGTTGGTGCCATCAATGAAAAAGAACAGTTTTAGAGCCGGTGGTAAATGATTGGACCAGATACTTCCAATTGTCTGCATTTTATAGACTCGTGAGCACAGGCATCTGAACTGACATCACTTAAGCAGCTCTCAGATTATAACAGTGGACTGAGTCAGGATTTCTAGGACTCTTTTTTAATCCACAAGCAGATGACTTCATGAAAGCAGAGAATGCGGATCCAAGATCCAGTGGAACAAGAATTTATTTCATGGGACTGCATGAGGTGCTGTGGGAATTTCATCATAGTTATTTCTTTAAACTCTTGTTAATGTTATTTCAATGTTCTATCTTCAGGCTCTAAGAGGAAACCTTTTCTCTTCTTTGGCTCCCTGTAACCCATCACAATTTAGTGGACTCTGCTTTTATATACTGCAATACGACATTTTAAAATGAGACTTGGCTCTGGCTGGTGTGCAGGGGTATCTCATTGTGGTTTTAATTTGCATTTCCCTAGTGTCTAATGATGTTCATCATATTTTATGTGTTTGTTTGCCACTTGTTTATCTTCTTCATCAAAGGGTTAGGAAGTAAGATTCTTTTTTTTCTTTTTTTTCTTTCTTTTCTTTTCTTTCTTTTTTTTTCTGAGACAGAGTCTCGCTCTATTGCCCAGGCTGGAGTGTAGTGGCGTGATCTCAGCTCACTGCAGCCTCCGCCTCCCAGGCTCAAGTGATCCTCCTGTTTCAGCCTCCTGAGTAGCTGGGACTACAGGGACGAGACACCACACCTGGCTAATTTTTTGTATTTTTAGTAGAGACAGGAGTTCACCATGTTGGCCAGGCTGGTCTCGAACTCCTGACCTCGGGTGATCCACTGCCTTGGACTCCCAAAGTGCTGGGATTACAGGTGTGAGCCACGGTGCATGGCCTAGGAAGTAAGATTCTGAAGGACACTTTGACGCTATCTGTACCAAGCTCCCCATTCTACGGATGGGGGATTTGAGATCCGAAAAGAGATGTCTGGCCATTTTCCCACAGCCCACTGTGGTCTCTGAGTGGAAACTAAGGACAGATGTGGGGAGGACGGAGCACACTGAGCCAGGCCTCTGGGCAGTCTCTGGAGCCCCCGTCTGCCCCACTGTGGGATTGGTATGTGCAGGTCAGCTCAGCACAGCTGCTCCTTGGCATACAGTTCAGAGGATTCACGCTCGCTAAGCAGGAAAGAGCGTACCTGGTAGGCACCTTGTCTAAGGACTTCCAAATGTGGAAGTACCTGAGTTCCTGTGAGCCCTGGGGCAGCCACAGAACATACACCCAAAAGTCGAGGCAGCATCTTCTGATCGGGAGGTCAGAAGTCCAAACTGGATCTCACTTGGCTGAAATCAAGGTCTTGGCAGGGCTGTGTTCCTTCCCGAGGCTCCAGGGGAGAGTCTCCTTCCCTGCCTTTTCCAGCTTCTAGACACCACCTCTTCCATCTTCAAAGCCTATTATGGCCGGTGGAGGGTTTCTTCCATCGTGTCACTCTGACCCTGACAATTCTGCCTCCCTCCCTCACACAGAAGGGCCCCTGTGATTACATTGGCCCACCCAAACAAGCCAGGACAACCCCCTATTTTACAGTCATCTTATTAGCAACCTTAATTCCCTTTTGCCATGTGAGATCACGTATTCACCACGCCCCGGGATTAGGACACAGCTTTGGTGGGGATTATTCAGCCCTCCACAGCTTGTTTGGCCCCTGAGACTTGACTGTTCTGAGGAGGAGAGGGGTACTCGGTGAGGAGGAGCCCTGAAAGGGGCAGGTACTCCTAGGTGTGTAGGTTCAGTGGATGTAGGCAGGAAGAGCAATACATGAGCCAGCAATCCCTTGTGGGCTTCTACTGGCAGAGCCACCAAAACCTATCTCACATGGTCAACGTCCTATGGAGAAAAATATGACAGGGGAGGTTGTAGAGCGTAGGGGGTGGTGGAAGGCTGCAGCCTAATCAGGTTTCAACGAGAGAGGTGACATTTGAGCCAAGCCTGGAAGGGGAAAAGGAGCCACGCTGTAGGCTGGGGAAAGAGTAAAGTCCAAAGACCCAGCAGGCCTGCGGGGCCCTTCATGAGCTGGTCCTGGCTACCCTTTGAGTTTTATTTCTTGCTTCTCCCTCTGAGCTTCCTCTGGGTTGAGCGGCTTGCAGTTGCCTGACATGAGCCAGGCCACCTCTGGCCTTGGTGCCACTGTTGATGCTATTTTTTTTTTCCTGCTCGTGTTAGTCTGTTCTCACGCTGCTAGTAAAGACATACCTGAGAGACTGGGTAATTTATAATGGAAAGAGGTTTAATTGACTCACAGTTTATCGTGGCTGGGGAGGCCTCAGGAAACTTACGATCATGGCGGAAGGGGAAGCAAACCTGTCCTTCTTCACATGGCAGAATCAAGGAGAAGTGCTGAGCAAAAGGGGTAAAAGCCCCTTATAAAACATCAGATCTTGTGAGAACTCCCTATCATGAGAACAGCATGAGGGTGACCGCTCCCATGATTCAGTTCCCTCCTGCTGGGTCCCTCCCACGACACATGGGGATTACAGGAACTACAATTCAAGATGAGATTTGGGTGGCAACATAGCCAAACCGTATCACTGCCTGAGATGGTTTTCTTTGCTTTTACCCCTTCTCCCGACCAAATACTACATTACTTCCAGGTCTCTGTTTATTCATCACCTTGTCCAGACTTCACCCTACTCCAAATCTAGGTAAGGGGTCTCTTCCCGGGCTTTCTTTGGACCCACTAGTATCATCACACTGCGTTTCTGGTTTCCTCTTCTCAGTCTTTAAGCTTCCAGCAGCCAGAGATTGTCGCCTTCACTACTGTGTCCCTAGCATCTAGCCTGGGGCCTAGATCATAGCAGATGTTCAATAAATATCTGAGGTGAATGAACACTCTCTACTATTTATTCAGCCCCTGTACTGAAAAGTACAGCCACTGTGAACACAAGACATGGGATCGAACTACCTCTGGTTGCATTCTGACTCTACCACTGACTTGCTGTGTTACTTTAGGTAAGTTGCTTTGCTGATCTGTACCACTGTTTCTATAAAGAGAAGACAATAGTAGTACCTTTCCCACAGGGCTGGTATGAGGATCAAGCTAGCCAACCCCAGGAATATGCTTAGGAGAGAACCCGACACAGGGTATGTGACCCCAAAACCTGTTCTAAAGGTATCACTGTGTATTAGTCTCTTAATATTTTGTGTGTATGCTTTTACCTGCTCAACTTTTAGCCATCAATTACCCTGAAACAAAACAAAACAGGGCATGAAGTCAAGGTCCAAAATACTTTGATCATCAGAAGAGCAGCCCTGTTGAGGGAGTCCATGGTTCTCTGTGCTGGGCCATTTTCTATTTCCTGAGCAGTTTTCCTGATAGGACACTTGGAGACACCTTCACCCCACATGTTCTTCCTGGCTTTAGCTAGGAACTACATCTCGCCACTATACCTTCAAAACAAGAGTCCCTGCCTATATGTGTGTGTGGCTCCTGACCCAAAGCCCACCCGAAAATGTAATGGCCACTCCCTCTCCGGTCTGTCTTCTCCATCAGATCTAGTCAGTGCCGTGCTCAGCACCCAGGCCACTTTAAGGAACACACAAAAACGTCCTAATTTCTTTTTAAAAGCTGAGGAAAGATGACATCTTAGGTTGAATAAAATGTTTTAGCACAGAATATCAACATATTCATCCTTATACCAATTCAGTCATGCAGTATATTTTACAATACTTTTTATGGAGAAAGGTGTTCACCAAAGCAAAATTGCCCAGGGCCCACAAGAGTCAAAACACAGCCCCGTTCCCTCTGTTTCTCTCTTCACCCTTACCCAGAACTAGAATAAGGAGGGCTGAGAAGTTTCTAATTTGTTATGACTCCAACAGGACGCAAATATGCCTTGGGAAGAAGGGTTTCTTCTGGATGAAGTTTCAGTCTCACTGTATGTATCACGCCCAATCCCGTGCCCCGTCCACATCCACCATCAGTCCCGAGTGGTCTGCCAGACCCCTTGTTGGCTACTTGTGTACCTGTGCACACATTGACATATGCATCCCGGGCCCTCTTGCAGGTTCATTTACATACATGCGCATGTATTGACATATGCATCTGGTCCTTTCTTGCAGGTTCACTTACATACATGCCAACATGTTGACATGGGCATCCTGTTCCCTCCTGCAGGTTCACTTACATACATGTCCACGTGTTGACATATGCACCCATCTTCCATATGCATCCAACATCCCTTCCCCCGAGTTTTCAAGTTCTAACATGTGAATTCCTATTGTCTTGCCCTTTCCTCCTTCAATCCTTTCCTACTGTTAGCGGGCCAAGAGTGAAGAAGACCTGGACTCCGGTGCTTGAGCTAAACGTGTGGCATTCTCTGCACAGCTCTTTCCTTCTGGGTGGTCTTGTGATCTGGGGAAAGATACTTAAACTTTATGGCCTCGATTCTTTTCATTTGTAAAATGGGGATTTGTTGGGTGACCACTGTTCCCTGCTGGGGACTGGATCACTCATCTACTCTTTGAAATTCCCATCCCCTGTACCACATGTCTGATTCTAAGAGGATCACCCCGCCTGCTGGCCATGGGTGATTGGTCGGAGGTGAACATGTGACCAAAGGTGGGTCAATTAGAGCTCCTTCTCCGTGGCATTTTGAACTAGAACTAAGGGAAGAGAAACAGTCCTTTGCCAGATGTGTAGCTTGGAGCCAATGAATTCATGTGACAAATGTTTATTGAGCACCTACTGTGTGCTTGGCATCGTTCTAGATGGTGGGGATATAGCCAGCTAAGGTCATGTTTCCTGCCATATGGAAGACATCAGCTTGAGAAAATAAAGCCATCAGTTACAGCAAAGCAGAAACAAGAGAGGGAAGAGTCGTGGCAGTATGTGAGTTCCCAGCTCAGGTTGTCCAGGAGGCCCTTCCAGACATATGAGATAGTCCAGCTTCTATCCACTAATTCTCTGTTTTGCCTGAGCCAGTTGCACCTGGATTTCTGTCACTTTCCAAAGGCCTGACTACTGCAAAGGTAACATTCTGACTAGCTCATGTCCCGAGGTTCTTGGAGTTGTTATTATTTTATCATTCCCTAAAGGGTTTCTAAAGTTCACCCACCCTCTTTCCCTGATGGTGGAGTCACTCATTCATTCATTTGTGCACTCTTGTGGCCATGCACTGCTCAAAAAATACAGCCCCCACCTCTAGGAGTTCCCATTATCTTTTTGGAGGACTTGGATAAGGAGACAACTAGGCTTTGAAATCTCAGCCCTCATACATCTCAGCAGTATCTGATACCTTTGATCACTTACCTCATTTTTCAGACACCACTTTTCACTTGTCTTTCAGGAAACCATATCCTCCTGGTTTCTCTCTGCCTGCCTGGCCATGCCCTTTTCCCTTCCAGAGCTCTCACTATGGGAGGACCCAGAGATCCTATCTCAGACATCCTTTCTAGTATCTCCTGGGGGAATCTCATGCCATTCCCACCACCTTAAAACCCATCTTTGCACCGATGTTTTACAAATTCATAGTTCTAGCCCTGACATCTTCCAGAACTTCAGGTTCACATATTCAGTGCCAACTGGTGTCTCTAGTTTCTGAGTATGTTGGGTGTGTCCTCACTGACCCTCTTCATCACTCCCCACCCTTCCCTGCTTGTTTTCTGTCCTTGAGGCTGGCCTGTGTGGACTCCATTAGTAGGCTCCTTGCCCTCTGGCTTCAGGCAATGTGGAACCCTAAAAGGAGATGGGAAGGAAGCAGGGAGGAGGGGGCATGTGTTTACTCCATAAGGGCTAACCTGGGCTTGGCTGTGTGCTTGAACAGAACATGTGATATTCCCTGGACGACTCTTCCTTTCTGGGTTCCTCTCATTCCTTTGGGCCTAAGTGTAGTGACAGCAACTTCCCTGTCACTAGTCCCTGGTTCACCACTATCCCTTATGAGTCCCTTATATTTCACCCACATGTATATAAAAGCTGTTTGTGAACAAATCCTCCTTGAATATGATTGGAAGGTGAAGTCTGTTTCCTACGGGGATCTACACTGAATTAGTAACTGGTACTGGAGATGGCCCTAGGAAACAGGATCTGGATATTCTGGGGTTGGGTTGATAAATCACTCAAGAAAGACAGGGATGACCTCTTTGTCAGAGGGAAACAACATGGATTCTTCATCACAGGTGGTGTCATCACAAATCCTCAAATGACTACTGGTAGGGACAGGGAAAATAGGTGGGTAGAGGGTAAAGCACTGAGGTTTCAAATGGTGCTTCAAATGGTTGTGGTACTTAGTTCCTATGGCAACCAAAAGGAATTTAAAGATTGTGGGGTCATCTGGATCATTCTTGTGGCTCTAGAGAGTACACATAAGGAAAAATATTATTTTTTGAAACAGGGTCTCACTCTGTCACCCAGGCTGAGTACAATGGCGTGATCTTGGCTCACTGCAGCGCCTCGACCTCCCAGGTCAAGCAATCCTCCCACTCAGCCTCCCGAGTAGCTGGGAGCACATTTGCCATCATGCCCAGCTGATTTTTTGTATATTTTGTAGAGATGGGGTTTCACTGTGTTGCCCAGGCTGTTCTCGAACTCCTGAGCTCAAGCTCTCCACCTGCCTTGGTCTCCCAAAGTGCTGGGATTACAGATGTGAGCCACCTTGACCAACTGAGAATTTTTAAAACTACAAATATACAATTAAGAGCATACATGAAGATTAAGAAGACCTCTAGGATGACCTGGAAGGAGTTCCTCGTCTCCTGTGGTCCAAGGGCAGATATGGCTGAACTGACAAGGGCTGCAAGTTTGCAGAGGCAAAGCTCCTACCCCAAGGTAAAGATGCCAGTGGGGGAAGCGTGGGGCCCTGAGACATGAGGGAGGCAAATAAATTTGAGTCCCTAATTTCCCCTGACCCCATCCCCTAATGTCTTTGAGCCTTAGTTTCTTTATCTGAAAATAGTATCCATCTTGTAGGACTGTTGTGGGATTAAATGACGTAGTGTTGTTAAAATATGTCTTGTAGACAATCAATATGTGACAGCATGAAAAAAAATCAGTCATCTCTCTATTCTAGGATCTAAGAGCTCTGTGGACCCAAGCTGGCCCTACACCAAGAGGCATGGGATCGGGTGTTGGGTAACTTGCACTTCGAGGAGGAGATGTTAAGTTCTGGTGGTCTAGAGCTTCTGGCTGGAGGTCCTTCCTGCTTGGTGGAAATCACCTAGTCCCAGTGGTAGTTACCCCACTGGTATAAAGTGGATCCAATCTGCTGGAGTCATACCCTGGCTCTGCCCCAACTGGCCAGGGTTCTTTACTAAACCTTTTTATTTATATATTGACTTACTTATCTATTTTTTTAAATTACTTTTTGAGACAGAGTCTCAGTCTGTTGCCCAGGCTGCAGGGCAGTGGTGCAATCTTGGCTCACTGCAACCTCTGCCTCCCAGGTTCAAGTGATTCTCATGCCTCAGCCTCCCAAGTAGCTGGGATTACAGGCGTGCACCACCACATCTGGCTAATTTTTTTTTTTTTTTCTTTTGAGACAGAGTCTCACTCTGTTGCTCAGGCTGGAGCGCAGTGGCATGATCTCGGCTCGCTGCAAGCTCCGCCTCCCGGGTTCACGCTATTCTCCTGCCTCAGCCTCCTGAGTAGCTGGGACTACAGGCACCTGCCACCACACCCGGCTAATTTTTTGTATTTTTAGTAGAGACGGGGTTTCACTGTGTTAGCCAGGATGGTCTCCATCGCCTGACCTTGTGATCCGCCCGCCTCAGCCTCCCAAAGTGCTGGGATTACAGGTGTGAGCCACCACACCCGGCCTAATTTTTGTATTTTTAGTAGAGATGGAGATTCACCATGTTGGCCAAACTGGTCTTGAACTCTTGACCTCAGGTGATTCGCCCACCTTGGCCGCCCAAAGTGTTGGGATTACAGGCATGAACCACCACGCCAGGCCCAAAACCTTTTTAATCTTCAGTTTTCTTGCCTGGACAGTGGAGACAATCACAGCACCTCTCTCAAAGGATTAATAAAGATACTCCAGGTCAACTGTTGAGCACAATACTAATACCACCCATAGTAAGACTTCCATGAACTTGTAAGCTATGTTATAATCTCAGAGATACAGAAACAAACATGAAAAAAAGAAGTGACTCAGGTTGGTGAAGAGACAGGCAATGAATGGTGAGTGAAAGCCCTAGAGTCTTGAGGGTCCTATGCCCCACTTAGGTGGGTCCCATTACCCTCCTCCACCCATGTGAGAATAGGCCCTCCCTTTGTCAAGCAGAGCTGCTAGCTGCAGAGAGAAGCTGACCACGAGACAGGACTGGGTAAGCTTCCACAGCAGAACCTTTCCATTTTATTGTCTGTAAACTCTTCTTTGGTAAACAAGAAACCCAAAGAGAAAAGGAGCACGCCAAGTAAAAAGGCAAGGAAAGGGCGGGTGCCCTCCACACACAGGCGTTCTGAGAGGACAGCTACACCATTAGCAAGGTGGCGGATGGAACCTGGAAGTTTGGGGTGGGTGGTGGCATGGGGGACTGGCAGAGGGGAGCGAGAGGGAAGAGTTCACTCTGTTGGACATAGAAGCCTATATCATACAGCGAGGGAGCTCATGCATCACAGCGAAGAGAATTAGGGATCCTCCACCCATGCCCCCATCACCTTCCGTGTGTGTGATCCACTGAGGCAGAGTAGTCTGCCTGGGCAGGGGTGGGTGCAGGGGGCTCAGGACGGCCCCCCAGCGGCCCATCCTCCATTTCTCCTTTCCTGCCCTGCAGGCAGGTGTGTGCAGGCTGCAGGGGTGGGGGTGGGGCGCTCATGGTCTCTGGGTCTGGGTAGAGGCATCAGGGCAGCAGGAGCAGGGTTTGGGGGAGGTGGAGAAGCAGCCCCCATCCCCACTTTACATGGGGGGCTCGCTGCAGAGCACAATCTCCAGGTCCTTGCGGTAGAGCTTCCCTGCCTCTGCCAAGGACATGATGCTCTTTCTGTAGTTGGTGAGCTGTTGAATATTCATTTCCTAGGAGATACAGGGAGAGGGTAAGAGCAGGTTCAGGGGATGGCCCCAACCCAAGGAGCCCACATCCACATTCACAAACGCCCGCAACTTTCCCTCATCTCATCCCAGGATAAGTGGCTTAGATGAATGCAAAGCACAGATTTTGGAGTCAGACAGACGGAGGTTAAAGCCTCTCGTTCACTAACTGGCTGCACTGCTTTGGGGAAGGTAGTCAACCTTCCTGAGACTCAGCTGCCTCACCTGTAAAATGGGTACACTAAAAGTTCATGCCTCATTGAGGTGTTGCGATGATTATATGAGGGAATGAATATAAGCCACGTCAGCAAGCACTTGAAAAATAAAAGGTAGTTATTGTGATAGTCATGATCTACGTATAACTTGTATATATTCCTCGACCTCATTGGGCCTTTGTTAACTCAAGGCCAATCTGGCTCCCTGCTGGTGATGAAGAGAATGCCAGGAAAGCTCCCTGGTCTTGCCTTCCAGCCTCCTGGAGTACTCTTTCCTAAGTCTCATCTATTTAAGCAAGGAATTCTTTTTTTTTTTTTTTTTTTTTTTTTTTTTTTTTGCGACAGAGTCTTCCTCTGTAGCCCAGACTGGAGCGAAGTGACGCGATCTTGGCTCACTGCAACCTCTGCCTCCCAGGTTCAAGAGATTTTCCTGCCTCAGCCTCCCGAGTAGCTGGGATTACAGGCACCTGCCACCATACCCAATGCCCAGCTAATGTTTCCATTTTCTTTTCTTTTTTTTTTTTTTTTTTTAGTAGAGATGAGGTTTCGCCATGTTGGCCAGGCTAGTTTCGAACTCCTGACCTCGGGAGATCCTCCCGCCTCCACCTCCCAAAGTGCTGTGATTACAGGTGTGAACCACTGCACCCAGCCACTATTTAAGCAACAAATTCTAAATCCCAGCTTCTCCAACAATAAAGCTTGCTAGCCTCCTTCTTGTTCACTGGCTTCTTGTGGTGTTTAGTGGCCAATGAGACAGGTGAGCCATGAACATATGCCCATTGTCTCATATAAATGGAGACCCATATTAAATACCAACACCTGATATACCTGATGTTAAATCCATGCTTTACAATCATTGCTTCGGATACAAATAACCAATGGGTCTGAAATATAGCAAGGTCATCATCAACACTGGAAAATCACATAAACAACCTTTTCTTTCTTTCCTTCTTTACTTCTTCTCCTCCCCCACTCCGTCCCTTTTTATTTACTTATTTTTTTTTTTAATTTTTTTTTCAGACAAGGTCTTCCTGTTGTCACCCAGGCTGGAATGCAATGCTGTGATCACAGCTCACCACATCCTTGACTTCCTGGGCTCAAGCGATCCTTTTGCCTCAGCCTCCCAAGCAGCTAGGACTATAGGTGGGTGCCACTACACCCAGTTCTTCTTACTTTTATTCTTTTGTACTGAAAATGTTGGCAGATACTTAATTTTTTTTCCCTTCTAGGCTGATGGGTCATTATCTCCATCCTGCTAATAAGAAAAGTGAGGTACAGTCATGCTCATGAATATCTGTAATCTAATCATGAGCCCTGAAGTCTAATGATTCACTGTGCACTATTCTGTCACCTCTTTCTCAGGGCTTGAAGGCCAGTCTTTTTTTCCCATTGTGCCAGGACTTCTCTTTTTAGGCCATTAATTTCTGGTTTGGTGCCATGAAAACCCGAGGGCACTTTGCAAGCATGTCTAGCTTTGAGAGGCATTTTCCCTAAGTTGTGATGTCCTTGGAAATGTCACATAACACTGGTATGCACCTGAGATATCTGCCACTTAATCAGGAGCCAAGGAAGGGACCTCATCTATCAACCCCAAGCTTGGGACAACTTCCACAGTGAACTGTGGCAGCGAGAGACTTAGCAGCATGGCGGGAGGGGTTGCTTTACTTTCTATAAGTTTCACTTAAACCTGGGGAAGGCTCTAGCAAGTTGCCACGGCCTCAGGAGTGCTAAGAACTACTGAAGTTCAATCCCATCAGCTTGTCCCCTCCAGGTGCCTCAAACATTAATCTGCTCAGAAACGCTTATCACACTCCATGCAGGCACCATCCAAATGGAATGCGTGCATCTATGTGGGTTTACAAAAAATGGCCCTTCCATTCCAGCACAGGTGCTGTGATTTAGAGTCATGCAGCTCTCTGTTTTTACTCATTCACTCTCTCAATCCTCAGGCGCCAAATCTGAAACTTGGTACAGGTGGAAGGCTCTCAGGTAAATAGCTTTGTTAATATTCTTGCTCTCTGACCCTCAGAGTGGCTTCTGAATCCCAACAGCAGAATCTTTTGTTTCCACACCTGGAGTCAAGCTGTGCAGCACCACAAGCTGCCCTTTGTGTGAACCAAGGAAGAGCTTAGTGAGTTGATGACCAGGAAATTCAGGTCACTCTGAGATTTAATGCATGTCTTCAGGGTTTATCCACCTCACGTATAAGGCAGAGTCTCATGAAGACAAACTACGCCTCATTCATACAATTACACGTAAAGATATTTTCCACTGTGGTGCCCAACATTCCTTGGATACATCAGGGCACACACATAATTTTCTCCTAGAATTTAGTGCCAAGAAAAAGGTTTGCCGAGTTCAAACACCTGGTGAGTACTTCCTTCTTCCCGGGAAGTATTTGCTTCCTTATCATTTATTTTCTGCCTTTTTCAAGAGTAATTGTAGGTAACATTTAAATAAAAAAGATGAAACAAATGAAGGATGATATTTAAGACAAAGAGATCAGAAAGCACTTGGAAAGAGAAATAAACAGACTCAGAGGCTGCAGATAATTTTTTCCTGAAATTGAGCATTAAATTTAGCTCTTGCTTGTCAGCCAAGGTGGTAGAACTCAAGTAATTGTGGAGCTTTCATTATCTAATTAAAGAAAGCAGCAAAACCATTTGCTCAGAGAAAGACATTTTCCGGGTGGTGAAGGAAGACAGGTGCAAAGTTTTGGCTCCTGGCTGCTGTTCCACCTGACTCCTCCACCCAGGGACCAAACTGAGCCCATTGGGAGGGTCTCCCAGGGTATTCCCAGGAGGCAACATCAGGCAAAATAATGGAGTTCACTTCTTTGCCTTTTCTTTGAGAGGAACAAACTCTTCAGTGGCTCCTTTTAACCCCTCCCCCAGCTCCTGATTCTGCAGTTCATCAATCCAGACTAGCCCTTCCCCTCTCACTGGCCCCTGTCTTCCAAAATCTCTCTCTCGGTGGAAAGTGTTTTTTTGGTTGGCAATCAGGCTAACATTTTCACACATCAACACTGTCATGGCCTCACAGCAGCATCCCCCACAACAGTCAGCAGATGGGTGCAACCCAAGCGTCCACAGAGGAGAATGGGTAAACAAAATGTGGTATATTTATACGATGCAGCATTATTCAGCTTTAAAAAGGAAGGGAATTCTGACACATGCCACAACATGGATCAGCCTGCAAGGACATTATGCAAAGTGAAATAGGCACAGAAAGATTATACGATTTTCTTTACATGAGGTACCTAGAACAGTGAAATTTACAGAGGCAGAAAGTAGAGTGGTTGGCAGGAGATGGGGGACAGGGGAATGAAGAGTTATTTTTTAATGGGTACAGGTTTTGGCGTTACAGGATGAGAAGGTGGCCATGCTTGTGCAATATTATGAATGTGTTCAATGCCACTGGACTGTACACTAAAAATGTGAAGATGGTAAGCTTTCTGTCCTGTGTTTTTTGCTGCAATTAAATTTTAAAGAGAAACATCAATTAATCAACCAACCAGAAATTTAAAAACCTAAAGCAAACCCACAGAATGGCTATTGCCTTGCTGTGGCAGATCAGAGGGGAGCAGAGAGCAGAACCAGGCACCTCTCCCCTCTTCTCCCGCAGAAGCCTCTCCCGTGCCCTGGGGACGGTGGCCAGGCCTCAGGCCCAGCTGCTCACCTTTTTGTTTTTCTCATACAGATCCTTCAAAAGGGCATCCAGCTCATGCTCGTCAATGTAGCCGCTTCCGTCCTGGGGATGGGAGCAGAGTCAACCCAGAGTTCTAAAGCCTGAGCCCCTACAGTCCCGACCCATTGCAGGGATGTCTAAGAGTCTAGCCTCTCCATTACTCTGTGCACAACGGGGTGTTCAATCGTGTAACGACAAAATAATGCGTCCCTTCTGCCTTGACCAGTCATGGCAGGAAGGTGGCAGTGGGCGCAAGCTTTGGGTAGCCTTTCATTGTGGTGCTTTTCATCTGCATTGAAAATATAAGTGAGGTTCAAGAAGCATGTGGTTAACTCCCTGAGTCCGGGGGCTATTTAAAGTTTACCTCCAATACTTTGGTTATGAAGAAGACCACTGGAGTCATGTGGGCAGGGGACAGCCAAGGAAGGGGTGGGTATGGAGGTCATCCAACTTCCAACTTCCCAGAGAAAGACCTGGCCCTGGGCAGAATTGTGATCTGGCACCAGGGCAGTTTTGAGTGTCTCTTCCCTTTGGCTCCTGACAGCGTGGTAACACCCTAGTTCTAAGCACAGTCCTCTTCTCCCAACGATCCTTGGCTGCATTCTGCAGAAACCAACCCCTTGGGCTCCATAGGCCACCGGTGGAGAATGACATTTGCCTTCTAATACAGCAGAAGATGCAGCAGGAAGAAACCACACGGCCCAGGCCGCCCCTGGAAAGCTATGTCTTCCCATGGATGCAGCTGAGCCCTCTGGCCAGGCTGATGGGCTTATGAATTTCCCTCCCATGCCGACTCCCCCCTTACCTTGTCGTAAAACGTGAAGATCGCATTAAACTCCTCTGAGGTCAGCTTCATGCCCTGCAAGAACCAGGGTATTAAAGACAGAAGCAGAAGTGCAGTGGTGTGTGTGTTTATGTGTGTGGTGTGTGTGTCATGTGTGTGGTATGGTGTGTGTGTAGTGTTTGTGGTGTGCATGTGGTCTGTGTATATGTGTGATGTGTGGTGTGTGATGTGTGGTGTGGTGTCTATGATTGTGTGGTGTGTGTCTGTGGTGTGATGTGTGTGTGTTGTGTGTGTTGTGTGGTGTGTGTGTTTGTAATGTGTGTGGTGTGTATGTGGTGTGTGGTCTCTGTGTGGTGTGTGCATGAGGTGTTTGTGTATGTGTGTGGTGTGTAATGTGTGTATGTGTGTGTGGTGTGTGGTCTGTGTGTTGTGTGTATGTGGTACATGGTCTGTGTGTGTGGTGTGTGGTCTGTGTGTATTGTGTGTGTGATGTGTATGTGGTATGTGTGGTAAGTGGTCTGTGTGTGTTGTGTGTGTAGTATGTGGTGTGTGTGGTATGTGGTCTCCGTGTGATGTGTGCGTGAGGTGTCTGTATATGTGTGTGCTGTGTGGTCTGTGTGTGTTGTGTATGTGTTGTGTGGTCTGGGTGTTGTGTGTGTGTCATATATGGTCTGTGTGTGGTGTGTGTGTGGTGTGTGGTCTCTGTGTGCTGTGTGATGTGTCTGTGTGTGTGGTGTGTGTGGTGTGTGCTGTGATGTGTGTTGTATCGGTGTGGTGTGTGGTGTGTGGTCTCTGTGTGGTGTGTGTGTGATGTCTCTGTGTGTGGTGTGTGTGTGTGATGTGTATGTTGTGTGTGTGGTCTGCGTGTGTGTGGTCTGATGTGTGTTGTGTGTGGTGTGTTTTGTGTGTGTGTGGTGTGTAGTCTGTGTGTGTGATCTGTGTGTGTTGTATGTGTGGTGTGTTTTGTGTGTGTGTGGTGTGTGTGTAGTATGTAGTGTGTGGTGCATTGGGGGAAGGAGGGTGCAGGGCCAGGCTCAGAGGGATGAGGGAAGGGGGAAGGAAGGAAAGCAAAGTTTTACCTGAAATTTAAGCAGGAAGTTTTCCTGGACAGGCAAGAGTCTGGGGAGAAAATGTTAGAGCGGAGGTGAGGAGACTGCACAGGCAAGGGCAAGCGGGAGAGGGGAAGGCAGAGGCAGTGCCTGCAGTTACACAAATGATTTCTGAGCACTTCATACATAATAAGGAATCAGGGGGAAGGTCAAAAATGAGGGAGACAGACAAGGTGAGGTGTCGACGGTCACAATTCTATCTCGCTTTGTCTTGAGCTTCTTGACACCCGCACCTGTCACTTTCCCACCAATGGATCTCAGCGATGGATCGTAGCACAGGAATGATCTGCGGGAGTCAGTATCACCCCGGGGGTGAGGTGCTTACCGGGACATCTCTGAGAGGCCCAATTTGCCATCCCCGTTCAAGTCAAACATCCGTAGCTGTTGGGGACAGAAAGAGGTGCCTGGGTTATTTGCTGTGAATTTCTCTGACCTGACATCCCCTTCTACTGGAGAGGACAGCAAGGAGGACAGGTAGCACCTGCTCATGCTTCCTCTGAGGTCCCTGGGGGCCAAGGACCAACATGGCCTAAATCAGTCACGGGGGTCCCATGGGGGGATCACAGGGACCCGTTCACTGCTCATCTTTCCCCTCCTCAGGGACAGGGGCCGCTGGGGCACAGCAGGCCGGCACTAAAGGCCCACTCTCTCCAAGATCACCCTCTCCTGGAGCTGCAGAGGTTGCCATGGAGACAGACGCTCACATTGGCCCATGAGTCAGCTCACACCCAGGACCTCAAAGGGTATGTGAAGCCACGAACTAGCATCCCTTTCTGCCAGCTGCCACTGTGAATCACTTCCCCTGGGCCTGAAGAATCTTTAAACAGAGACCCTGCACACCAGAGCCCCAGTGGCTTGGGGCCCAAGTCCTGCACCCTGGGGGAGAGGGACACTTCTGTCCACTCACTATGGTTTGGGTGTATTCCTGGAGCTTGGGCTCGTCGTACGGCCGGTTTGCCTTCTTCAGCAGGTCTGACAGGAATCCCTGCAACACAAAAGGTCTCTTTAGTACTCCTGACTCATGCATTCAGTCCCTCATTCATTTCCTTACTTGCTCATTCAGACAGTCTCTCAATGTGTATCTGTGTGTGTGTGTGTGTGTGTGTGTGTGTGGGTGTGTGTGTTTTCAGGTCTACCAGTTCTATGACTCAGGGCCCTCATAATTCTTAACTCTTGGGGAGTGACTTCAAAGGCTTTACTAGCTGGTGGTGCAACCCTGCCCCACAGAATAGGTGCTAGAGATTGGCTCTGCCTCCTCGGAGCCCAGTATATGGAGCTAAGCAGTGCCTGGGGAATCACTGGGTGATAGTCAGAGGAATTTGGCAGTGGACGTAGGAGCCAGAGGCCAATCTTCTGGAATTGCCTGGAGGACACCTGTTCTGAGCACGGAGGTGCAGAAGAGCTGGGTTTGGTTGAACTCTACAGCCTGGCGGCTCTATGTTACCGATTTCCCGACTTCTCTGAACAAGTTCAACAATTCAGTGCCAGGTCTGAGTATTCCTAAGCAGCCCGCAAACCCATGCCCCTCATCCAACATCTCCTCCCTCCCCAGGTACCTTAAGCCCACCGCCACTCTGGCCTCCCACCCTCCCCAAGGCCCATCCTACCTTGAGCTCATTGGCTTCGATGTAGCCACTCCTGTCTGTGTCGTACTTCCGCCAAGCCTGCAACAATGGGAATGTCAAACTCCTTGCAAAGACGTATCAAAATCTACCTGCCTGCCTTCCATTCCCCTTTAATGGGCCAGCCAGGGTCTTGATCTTCAAGAATATCGGAAGGGGACGGAGACATGGAGATGATGTAGCCCAGACCCTTCAAGGTCACAGAGAAGGAAATGAGGGGAAGTATCTTGACGGTGATCTCATGAGCGCCTGAGACAGAACCACGCGGCTAAGCTGTTTCCAAATTCCTGACCATAGAAAGTGGGATGTAATCAATGCTTGTTGCTTCAGGCTGCTAAGTTTTAGGGGTAGTTTATTACACAGCAATAAGTAACTCATTCAGTGGTCCTGTATACAACTGCTGTGACATCCCTGCCTTTTACCAAGTCATCTGGTGGAGACGAGGGAGAGCCACAGGAGGGGCAGTGGTGCAGGGGAGGGGACTGCCCACATCTGTGGCAAAGATGCCTGGAGAACCATGTTCCCCTAAATCTTTGGTCTGTTTGGCGCCACATATTACTAAGATTTTTTCCCCTCCCTCCCTCCCTCCCTTCCTTCCTTCCTTCCTTTTTCTTTCTTTCTTCCTTCCCTCTTTCCCACCTTCCCTTCTTTCTTTCTTTCTTTCTTTCTTTCTTTCTTTCTTTCTTTCTTTCTTTCTTTCTTTCTTTCTTTCTTTCTTTCTTTCTTTCTTTCTTTTTCTTTCTTTCTTTCTTTCTCTCTTTTTCTTTCTTTCTCTTTTTCTTTCTCTCTCTTTCTTTCTCTTTCTTTCTTTTCTTTTCTTTTTCTTTCTTTCTTTCTTTTTTCTTTCTCCCCCTCTCCTCCTCCCCCTCTCCTCCTCCTCCTCCTCCTCCTACTCCTTCTTCTTCTTGTTCTTCTTCTTCTTGTTCTTCCTCTTCCTTTTTGAGACAGGGTCTCACTCTGTTACCCAGGCTATGGTGCAGTGGCATCCAGAGCTTACTGGAGCCTCTACCTCCCAAACTCAAGTGATCCTCCCAGCTTAACCTCCCAAGTGCCTGGGACTACAGGCGTGCACCACCACACCCAGCTAATTTTTTATGTTTTTGTAGAGATGGGGTCTCACTATGTTGCCCAGACTGATCTCCAGACTCCTGAGTTCAAGTGATCCTCCTACCTCAGCTTCCCATAGTGTTGAGATTACAGGCATGAGCCACCATGCCTGGCTCCTAGATTGTCTTTCAAGTTTTGTTCCCCTGACTTTTCTTCCCTTCTCCCCCAGCTCCAAACTGCACACCTGAAGACCTGCAACACTTGATTTTCTGAGAGTCAGTAACCACTAATCCTTCTCCTACAGCTTATCCCCCGCCTCCCCCACTTCTCCACCACATGTGCCCCTTTTATTGTCAGGAGTGTTAGAGTTTATGGACATTTAGAGTTTAGTTATATTTTACAGAAAAGGTATCTTTTTAAACATCAGCAAACAAGGTTATGTAATTTTTATGGTGACAGGGCTCAGAAATTTTGGTCCTGAATTTTTTTTTTTTTTTTGTTACAAGACAGGAGCATATCCCAAGAAAAGGGTAGATTTGTACTACATGCAACTCAGGTCGATGGTATTTGATTACAAGAGTGTCTTTTCCCTGCAGAAAAATGCCTCAGACTCTTTGAAATACTCCTTCCCATGGCCAGAAAGTCTGCCCTTGAAAAGGTACTAAAAGATATGTGAGGATTTCCAAATATGACTTCACCAACAACCCTCAGGCACTTGGTGCATCAGAGTTTAGTTGGTCTAAGTTGAGTCTTTACTGAGAAGAGGAAGACGCCCCCTCCAAGTTGCCTAAAAGGGCAATAACCTGAAGGAACCCCAGTCCCTGCACAGAGCAAAGCACCAGTGGCTGCTTTTCCAAGCCATCTTGCCAGCGGGTCCACTCCCGACCATGCACCCCCACAGGATGCCAGCTCTGGGCTCCCCCGCCTGCCTTCTCTCCCCATCCAGCACTTTGCTCATCATCATCAGTATGTCCTTTCTCTTCTCTTTTTTTTTTTTTTTTTTTTTTTTTTTGAGACGGAGTCTCGCGCTGTGTCACCCAGGCTGGAGTGCGGTGGCGCGATCTCGGCTCACTGCAAGCTCCGCCTCCCAGGTTCAGGCCATTCTCCTGCCTCAGCCTCCGAGTAGCTGGGACTACAGGCGCCCGCCACCACGCCCGGCTAGTTTTTTGTATTTTTAGTAGAGACGGGGTTTCACCATGTTAGCCAGGATGGTCTCGATCTCCTGACCTCGTGATCCGCCCGCCTCGGCCTCCCAAAGTGCTGGGATTACAGGCTTGAGCCACCGCGCCCGGCCTCGTCCTTTCTCTTCTCATTCAAGGAAAAGAGTTCAAGAGACTTGGGCTTTGTGAAATCTCAAAGAAATCCTGAGGCATCCCTAAAATTAGAAGTTGTGCTGAGTGCTGGGATGGGAGCTACCTGAGAGCACAAGCCTTTCAGGGCTACCGAGGGACCATTTCAGGCTTCTGGCTGGTAAAAATGGAACAAATGGAACAGACCCCAGGAGGGGACAGTGGGACGGTACTGTGGGAGGGTGGGGTCCCAGAAACCTTGGCAGGCATGTCTCCTCTGCAGTTATGCTGGGACTTAGAAGGACAAATGCATGTAAGAATATGAAATCCTGAGGCTGGGCGCGGTGGCTCACGCCTGTAATCCCAGCACTTTGGGAGACCGAGATTGGCAGATCACCTGAGGTCGGGAGTTTGAGACCAGCCTGACCAGCATGGAGAAACCCCGTCTCTACTAAAAATACAAAATTAGCCGGGTATGGTGGTGCATGCCTGTAATCCCAGCTACTCTGGAGGCTGAGGCAGGAGAATCACGTGAACCCAGGAGGTGGAAGTTGCGGTGAGCCGAGATTACACCATTGCACTCCAGCGTGTGCAACAAGAGCGAAACTCCATCTCAAAAAAAGAAAAGAAAGAAAGAAAGAAAGAAAGAGAGAGAGAGAGAGAGAGAGAGAGAGAGAAAGAAAGAAAGAAAGAAAGAAAGAAAGAAAGAAAGAAAGAAAGAAAGAAGAAAGAAAGAAAGAAAGAAATCCTGTCAGCTGCACAGAGAGAAGCCACTAATGATTTTGAGAAAGAGAAAGAGAAAAGCGTCCGGGGAGATGCTTTTAGCTCCTCTGTGAGCGTCCCTGCCCCCCTACAAGCTGCCCCATCCCTGTTTCCAGACCAGAGGTGGAATAGAGGCCAGTTTTTGGCTGTCTCTCTATCAGGAAAGGAGTCAGGCATGATGCTCCCTTTTCTATAGTTGGAAAACTTGATACAAAAGCAACACCCTGACAAGTTATAAGGATGCACAGAACTTTTTTTCTCCCAGGCAGGCTAGCGAAGGACTAAGAACAGAAGCCAGAATGTCAATTATCAGCTTGTGGAATCTTGCCATCTTGAAAAAACTGGAGAAAAATCTTTTAAAGCACCATAAAATTAAATCCATCTCTGATGCTCAGGCAAGCTGTCACTTAAAAAATGACTCTTCCACCCTGAGAACTGGTTCTTTCTCACTGACTGTCTGCCCAGGAGGGGAGCTTGCTGCAAGCAAGTTTCTGGGCCAGCTTTCCAGTTGTTACAGGCAGTGGATCACGGAGAGGGGATTACCGGTGGCTGGAAATGGATTTAACCCCGATGAATAGCAAAGAGAGTCACGTTGAAGGCCAGTCATTATTTATCAGAGCAGGCAGTTCGTGAGGTGGGTATGGGTTGAATCTCACTCTGAGGGATGCACATATTGAAGGGTTAGAGTGCAGAGTACCAGAAAGAGAGCAAGAAATAATTGGCAGTTTGCTGGACATCAGGATTAGTAATATATTTGGTTGAACCACATAGAATGTCCACATTTTGTAAGTAAAAAAATCGTTAAATATCAGCAATTTCATATGGTTCCATTTATCAGGTGAATATTACTCAAGAGACATGAGTTTGAACATCATATTTTACATGAAGATCTTAAGGAAATTATATTGCCAAGAGGGGAATGCTAATTTTATTTATTTATTTATTTATTTATTTATTTATTTATTTATGAGACAGAGTCTTTGTCACCCAGGCTGGAGTGCAGTGGCGCAATCTCGGCTCACTGCAACCTCTGCCTGCCTGGTTCAAGTGATTCTCCTGTCTCAGCCTCCTGAGTAGCTGGGATTACAGGCGTGCACCACCATGCCCAGCTAATTTTTGTATTTGTTGTAAAGATGGGGTTTTTCCAAGTTGCCCAGGCTGGACACAAACTCCTGACCTCAAGTTATTCACCTGCCTTGGCCTCCTGAAGTACTGGGATGACAGGCATGGGGCACAGTGCCCAGCCGGGAATGCTAATTTTAAAAAGAAAAACCGAAACCTTATCATAGTCAAAGATGAAACATAAACGATACCAGAAACTGGAATCCTCACTGGATTTTTCTAGCTATAGAATCGTACATAAGTCCATCTTTCCCAAGCCTGCTTCTTGGAACTCTGACTTGGAGAGACACATTATTATTGAGTGGCATGAGATCCTGGAGCCAAACTGAGTGGCACAGTTTTCTTTATTGCTTGATTTCTCAGAGCCTGTAATATGCAAATGACCACAACAAATCCCCAAATGAGAGATGCATGTACACAGTATTTCTCAAGTGTACTTGACCCAAGCTTACTTCTCATCTTACTCCCTACATTTTAATGTGCATACGCATCATCTGGGAATCTTGTTAAAATGGAGCTTCTGATTCACTGAGTCAGGGAGTCTGTCTGCCTTTTATTTTTTTGTTTTTTTCTTTGAGATAGGGTCTTGCTCTGTGGCCCAGCCTGGAGGGCAGTGGTGTGATCTTCAGCCTCGAACTCCTGCTCTTCCTGCCTTAGCCTTCCTGAGAAGCTGGGACTACAGGTGTGCACCACCATATCCCACTAAGTTTTTTATCTTTTTTTTTTTTAATCCGGTTCACTATGGTAGCTTTTTACTTTTGTAGAGACAAGGTCTCACTATGTTGCCCAGGCTGGTCTTGAACCCCTGGCCTCAAAAGATCCTCCTGCCTTAGCCTCCTTGAGTAGGGATTACAGGCCTTTCTCCCTTTCTTTCTTTCTTTTTTTGAGATGGAGTCTCTCTCTGTCACCCAGGCTGAGAGTGCAGTTGTGCAATCTCAGCTCACTGCAACCTCTGCCTCCCGAGTTCAAGTGATTCTGCCTCAGCCTCCTGAATAGCTAGGATTACAGGTGCCTGCCACCATGCCAGGCTAACTTTTTTGTATTTTGGTAGAGATGGCATTTTGCTATGTTGGCCAGGCTGGTCTCAAACTCCTGACCTCAGGTGATCCGCCTGCCTCAGCCTCCCAAAGTGCTGGGATTACAGGCGTGAGCCACCATTCCTGGCCCCTTTCTCCTTTTCTAACAGGCACCCAGGTGATACTGATGCTGCTGGTCCACAGACCATATTTTGAGTAGCAGAGTTCTAAGGGGTTTAGCATCTCCCAGGGACCATTACCAGGCAGGAGGGTGGGCCTGGCTCTGAACACAGGAGGAAGGCAGGTCCCAATGCTTAGAAAGAAGATGGTGCCTTGGCCTCACCTCCATAAACTCGGCGCTGGAGCCCACGTGCTGCCTGAAGCACAGAAGGAAGTTCTCTTCAGTTGGCAGGATCTGCGCCAGCTGTGAAGATACAGAGAGTGACACTAACATTACGGAGGGACTTGCCAGCGAGCAGAGCAGACTTTCCCCTAAGAAGGATGGAAAGGGCCAGTGGCGAGGCAGTGTGGGAATTGCATTTTGCTTCCTTCTCTGAGAACGGGTGCTGGCAGTCCTTCAAAGGGAAAGAAGGATGTTCAGAGAGGTGCTTTGAGTCACCCCCAACCTTAGGGGATGAGCAATTGGAGGGGGAAAAAGTGGTGCTACTTTAAAATGCAAGCACCCAGACTCAAATGAATACTTAATAGATGATTCCATGTATGTACAATTCTGAAAAATGAGAACTAATCTAAGTAGATGGGTGGTTGCCTGGGGTAAGAGGGCCTGCACCAGGCTAGAGGAACATTTTGGGGGTGGTAATAGAAAGGCTATATCTTCATTGGGGTGGCGATTTCATGGCCTAAAATCTAAACTCAAGGAATTTTACACTTCAAATTGATGCAGTTATTGTATGTAAATTGATACTGCAACAATTTGATTTTTGAAAAATGCAGGTACCCTCTTGCAGTAAGCACTGCTGGCTGCCCACCCAACCGGCCTTGCCTGCTTCTTTGCTCCTGGAATGCTTGTGTCATAGGCCAATCCTGATGAGTCTACGTTGGTGAAGTGTGAGCCCCCATTCTTGCCAGTGATTGGCTTACAAGTAGGCACGTGACCCAGTTTTGACCAATGAAATGTCAGGGAAGGGCTGCTGTGGGTACTTCTGGGAACATTTCCTTGCACTTAAGAAGGGCCCTTTCTGCAGCTGGACAGTGGTTGCATATGGATGTATGTGGATGTAAGTAGTTGGATGTGGTTGTACGTGGGTGCATGTGGTTGTATGTGGGTACATGTGGGTGCATGTGGATATATGTGGTTGTGGGTACATGTGGATGTATGTGGGTGTGTGTGATTGTATGTGGATGCATGTGGTTGAATGTGGATGCATGTGGGTGTATGTGGTTGCATGTGGATGTATGCAGGTATATATGATTGTATGTGGATGTATGTGGATGTATGTGGGTGTATATGGATGTGGTTGTATGTGGTTGTATGTGGATGCATGTGGTTGAATGTGGATGTATGTGGGTGTATGTGGATGTATGTGGGTGTATGTGGATGTGATGCCTATGGCTGTGCTACGGTGGCCATCTTGTTAACAATCTGAGGATGAAGGTATTTTGAGGGCAGAGAACAGAACCAAGAGAACTGCAGGAAGCAGAGCAGGAGCCCTGGCTTCCACCTGGAACCAACCCCACCCCTGGCCTTTCTTTTAGAAGCCTCTCATGGTAAGCTATGGCCCTCAGGCCAAGTATGGCCCAGAAGTTGTTTGTAAAGTTTTATAAGACGTGGCCACACCCACTCATTGACATAACACCCGTGGCTGCTTTTGTGCTATAGTGGCAGAGCTGAAGAGCTGTGGCAGAGACTGGATGGCCCACAAACCCTAACACACTTACCTTAATCTGTATTTTTAGAGAAAAAGTCTGCCAACCCTTGGTTTAAGCCCTCTTATATCAGCATGGGCATCTACAGTGGCCACTCTTGGTGCCTCTCCCTGCTCCTCTGTAACTAGGCTGGTGGCCACCCCTCAGCTGCTATGAAGTCAGACTGCTAACAGCTCACCCCTGCCCCTACGCGAGAACTGCCCTCAGTCAGACCAGAGCTGCCCTGCTGGGGAAGTTCCACAGGTCTCCTCCTTGCCCAAAGAGGGGCAGCCTGCATCCAAATGACTGATTGACACAGGGGTACAACAGATCAGCCCCCTTGCCTCAAGGTGGGACCCACTCTGTGCCACAGTCCACACTCTGGAGTCACTGTAAGCCTAGCCAAGGCAAGGCTCCAGTTGAAATCACATTCTTGCACAGCACCATTCCCTGCCCTTTGCTGCTGCCCTTCTCTAGAGAGTTCTGCCTCAGTAAGCCACTTCCACTCAAATCTCTGTCTCAGGCACCCAACCTAAGGTAGCATCCCAACAATATACCCTGGGTGGAGCTCTGCCCTAATGCCTGTACCACCATCATCATTATTTATTTATGTATTTATTTATTTATTTATATGGTTTGTAAAGACGGGGTCTTGTTATACTGCCCAGGCTGGTCTCAAACTCCTGGCCTCAAGGGTCCTCCGCCTCGGTCTCCCAAAGTGCTGGGATTATAGACATGGCCCACAGAGTCCAGCCAGCACTCTTGAGCCCTTGACCGTGGTCACTGATTATCAGAGGTGTTTAACATGCACCTGTATATGAGTATGTGTGAATGTATGTGTGTATGTGTATATATGTGTGCATATATGGATGTATATATGTATATATGGATACGTGTAAATTGTTATATGCAAATAATATGTTTATATATGTAAATTACTGATGTGAATTATAAATGTATAGATTATATGTGTATGAATTATGTATGTAACTTTTAAAAATTATCCTTTGGATATCTTTAGGTGGGGCATGGAGTCTCTTGTTCACCTGTCTTCAGCCTCCCTAGTGTCTTCAGCTAGGCTTGCCACTTGGTTACAATACCTGTTGGCCCCTGTGGGCATTTAAGGTCTTCACCCCTGTCTTTGGTCATTGTTTGTCACTTCCTCCTTCCTGGGGTGACACACAAGAAAAGCCCCTGCTATTCTCTTTGGTCAGCCCAAGTGCTGGGGGTGCCGGAGCTTTGAGGCCCCCACCTCACTCCAGTTCTCAGCAGGATGCTCATGCCTGGGAGAGGCACAGGGGCCCAGGCCCCCGCCCACACAGCTCTTAACCAGCGAGGCAGGGCTCACCTCTGCCATCTCGATTTTCCCATCCGAGTTTTTATCATACTTCTGCATGAACTCCTTCATCTTTTCTCCAAAGTTGTCACTTTTTGACATCTGTGGAAAGACAAAGGGGGCTGATTTTTGCTGCTGTAGCTCATGTGAACCATGATCTCAGAGCAGCAGGCTTGGAAATCATTTCCATCCTGGATAAGTGGGTGCAGCACCAGGTTCTGCTGATGCTCTGATTGATCCCAGCTGTGTTGTTTTCCTTTCCAGGTCCCCTCCAAATCAAGTCATCTCTTCTTCAAGGCTCAGTCATACAAATTTCAAAGGACACGTGGCCATGCTCCCTACCACGTAATCAAACATGCCCTGCTGCCTTTGAGATGAATTAAGCTACAACTCTATAGGAAGGGTTTGGACTTGTTCCCATCACTCAGATGTGAGAACTAAGGCCTCAACACTTTACTGAAGCAGCTTGTAATCAAACTGAACTTCATCCAGTGCCCCATAATAGGTTAGCACTTCATTATAGCAAGGTGGATTGCTCATTTTCTTCTTTAAAGACTAACTGGCAATTCCACACTATTTTCACTCCTGATTTTCATGTCAGGAGGAACATGAGGAGGTCATCCTGTAGCCGAAGGGTAATTTAAATAGTCCACCCAATTATTCTGACTACTAGAAAGCAAAGAACTTAAAACATTCCTTCAGGCCCACAGCTGCCTATCTTAAATATAGACTTGAAGCTCTTGAACATTCCCCTGATTTGAGATAGTGCTGATTAATTATTTGCATTAAGGAGCTCTTCCTTCTCCCTAATTGATGATGAGCCCACCTGGCATGGCTGATGCTCCTGCGTCACTCAGCTGATGACGTCCACATGAATTGTGTGCTCCCCAGGATTGGGCCAAGGGAAATCCTATCACTTATGAGAGTCTCCTGAATCCCTCTGATTGCTTTTTACTTTTGGAATTAGTATCAATTTGTCAATATTTATTTGTTTATCAATATTTATTTATATTTACAAAAGTACATAGTCTGATCCCAGGCACTTGTCACAAATGTGGCCATCTTTTTTAAGTTTACAGTAGCTCCTGTGAAGTTAGTAGCCCTTCCATTTGACACACTAATGGAGGTCGAGATGACTTCTCTAGAGGGCACCCAGGGAGTATAGCCAGAATTTGAACTCATGGCTTTTGCTTCCAAGGCCCATATTCTTTCTACCATATAACAGCTGCTCTGAGAACCAGTCCTGGATGACATCAGTTGGGATTGTTGACAGACTTGAAAATTACCCCGATGACATCTGAGGAAGGGAATGACTAAGAGAAGGATTTTAGATGCAAAGCACTTCATAAAAACACATTTCTCCAACTAGCCCATGATCCCAGAGTCAGTTCTGAAGCCCATGCTTTCCGTGATCCAGGCTTCATTATCCTAGGAGTTGACGGGAGAACTGTTGATAAACAAACCCATGAATTGCCTCCAACGCTTTAAGCCCGTCACTTTGACCTCCTTCTCATTGGGGCATTCTGCCGAGCTTTGAACCAGGAGCTCACTGGCAGATTTGTGACTCATCTCCCAAACTGCTCCCTGAAGAGCTGCAAATAAACAGTGGATTGGCCAACAGACACGCAGCAGGGGACAGTAGAGATACCTCCAGAGGACCCGAGGGAGTTGATGGGAGGGTGTGGGGCTGACTCCATGTACTCCAGAACCAGACACGGGAATCACAGCAGACTAGTTCCAATCACCTGAGCTTTGCAATATTTCACATACCTCCCCCAAAAGCCTTTAGCAAACTCAGTCGTGCCATGTTGGCACCAGGGAAAGGAACATTCCTGTCACTAAGGGGCTGAGATGTGATCTGGAGTCACTTTGGGCAGGCTTAGAAGGTTGTGACACCACCACAAATGAGGCCAGCCAGTGCCGTGTGGTTCAGATACTGGCTGAGAGCAATCCTTAATTTTCCTCTAGTTCCTTGCTGGGGATTCTAGCCTGTGTTGCTGTGGAACAGTGGTTCTCTTCTGAGGACGATTCTGTCCCCAGTCTCCCACCAAGGGGACATGTGGCAATGTTTGGAGACATTTTCGATTGTCACAGCTTGAAGGAGGATGATAGTGGCATCTCACGGGTAGATCCAGGGATGCTACTAAACTCCTACAATGCACAGGGCAGCTGCCACAACAAATTATTCAGCCTCAAATGCCAACAGTGCCAAGGTTGAGAAACTCCGGTCTAGAATCAGGGCACTTGAAACCTCCTAGGCATCCAATCTGGAATCGTGACCCCTAAGCACCTTAGAGCAGCTATGGACTCTGTCCCTAGGGAAAAAAATACTGCATATATATTAATATATGCATACACAGACATAAAGCTTTGCAGCTTTGCAGGAGGGTTCATCAACCCCTGGTGTCCATTCATGAATAGCCCCCAATTCCAGACACCCAAGGATATTGAGATAGGGTACTCTTAGGTGATAGCCTATTTTTTTATCCTTACAAATAAAATGCTGTGTCAAGACCAGTGATATGAGGCCTGTTTATGGCATACATAACTGGGACAGAGCATGCTCAAAGGCATAGGTCAGGAAAATCCCAAACAATGGGAGACAGGGCTGGGCTTACCATGCCAGAGCCTTTTCTTGCCTTCTCCAGCTCTTGGAAAAAGTTTTCTAGCTCTTTACCTTCAATATACCCATTTCCTGGAAAGAGAGAGAGAAAAAATCAATCTCAGCGCTAAATAGTAAGGGGAGCATGGGGTGGGCATGCCAGGGGCTTCGTGGAGAATGTCTTCTCCCAGCTGGCCCATAGGCAGGTGTCTAGGCCAGTGGAGCTAGGGGTGTGGGTCCAGCCCCCAGGACATTTGCACCTAGAGATCCAAGATGAACAACATACATTTAGCAGCTAGAAAATACTGGGAGGAACTAGCACAGGGTCCGAGAGGACAGAGGAGAGCAGAAGCTGGCAGCTTCTGTATCTGTCCCTAAAGTCTGAGCAAGCACTAGGTGGCGGAGGTGTGACAGGTCGTCAGCAAGTGGTGGGCTCTGGTCAGAACCAGAGCGGGGTCCCTGGGATTCAGAAGGTGTAGTGGGTTGGAGTGCTCCCCCAGAATGGGACCTTATTTGGAAATAGGGTCATTGCAGATGTCATTAGTTAAGATGAGTCATACTAGATTGGGATGGGCCCTAAATCCAGTGGTTGGTGTCCTTATAGGAAGGCCTTGTGGAGACACAGAGACCCTGGAAGACCACGTGAAGATGGAGGCAGAGGCCAGTGTGATGTGGGTTCAAGCCAAGGAACGCTGTGGGCTGCCAGCAACTACTAGAAGCCAGGAGGGAGGCAGGGAGCAGATTTGCCCTCAGAGTTCTAGCAGAGCCTGTCGACGCCTTGATTTCACACTTCTAGCCTCTGGAAATGCGAGAGAATACATTTCTGTTGTGTTAAGTCACCCAGTTTGTGGTGCCTTGCTATGACAGTCCTAACAAACAAAAACAGAAGGGCCCAGAAAAAAGAGAACCACAGGGCATCTGTCCTATGGGATATCACCTCCCACCCCCCACCCCACCTGACACTTGGTCACAGGGATCAAGGATAGGAGAGGCATCCCACATGGTAATGAAGAGAGGAGGCTCTGAGGTCTGTGGATGCAGATTTAAAGCCTAGTTCTGCTGTACTTAACAACAGTGTGACTTTGAGACTGTTATTGAACTCATCTCATCTGCAAAGTGGGTTATTATAATTAAACAGGATTTTGTATGGAAAGCCCGTCCTCTAGTCATTATGAGTGCAGCATAAATGTTGTTACTGAGTTCCATTACTGGAACCCGTGTCTAACGTGGGAATGAATCTGTGGGAAGAGTGCAGTGATGAGAACCAGGTCTCGAGGTCACAGCCTGACTTGCGAGATCACTAAGTAGTGGGAGGTCCTTTAGATTCTCACGCCTTCAGCCTGGGTGGTCTAGAGACCAGGACTGAGCTGAATGCATAGTCAAGGTCACTGGTCAGTGCTGTGATTGGGAAGGAGGCATTTGTGGGTGGGAAATCAGGCAGGGCTCAGGCAATGCCTCCTAGACGTTGCTGCGGCAAATAATCTCCTGGGGATTTTTTCCTTTTTTTTTTGAGACAGGGTCTTGCTGTGTTGCCAGGCTACAGTTCAGTGCTATTCATAAGTGTGATCATAGCACACCACAGCCCCAAACTCCTAGGCTCCAGTGATCCTGCCTCAGCCTCCCAAGTAGCTGGGACTACAGGTACCTGGCACCCAGGGATCTTTAAAAAATATGGATATCTGGCCCCCACCTCTAGACTTTCTGATGCAGTTTGTTTGGGGTGTGAACTAAGCACCATGATTTCTTTTTTTTTTTTACACTCCCAGGTGATTTCCTGTGTAGCAAAGTTTGAAAACCACTGACCTAAAGTCAAGTTCCAAATTTGGTCTAAAGCCATTGAGGAAGATTCCCGTAGAGCAGATTCAACTCGAATGGGAAGGGAGGTGGTAGCTTTCACCAAGGGCAAATGGAATTACAAACGCAACAGAGAAAATAAAGGAGCATTTACCCTGGCCACTGTGAGGGGTTGCGAGGGGAGGCTTTTCCCAGCCTCTCCTCCTAGGGTCCCCTGAGAATTTAAATTCTGAATAAACTTAGAGGCACTCTCGACTGAAGAATATGCCACAATAAATATTGTATGGCAAGAATCACATGAGGTAAATTATGTATTTTTGTCTGCAGGGAAAAGACGTGATTGTAATGGGCTTGCAGAGTGAGACTTGAGTTCCCTTTTTTCCTAGAATGGGGTGGTTATCTTCCTTCTAGGATGTTTGTAAAGCTTCTTAGGAGAACTGGAATTTCAGAAGAGCGTGGTTCCTGTGAGGCCGGCTAAAGTAGGGGAGTGAGGGAGAGGGAGATGGGCTTTCTAGGCAAAAAGACATTCATCTAGTTGATGATACTCTGAGTTGGAAGAATGAGGAATTTTTCTCTTCCTGGTTACTCCCTGCAGCGATCTGGCTATTCTCCTATCGCTGAGGTGCAATTTCTTCTCGACTGAGAAGGCAAAGTCACATTCTTCTCCTCGGAGGCTTTGTAGAGTCAGACGGGGAGGTGGAAAGCTGAGCTCAGCCCTGGGTGCATCTGCAGCTTCCGGAAGCCCGAGGCTAGGGCAGGAGGTGGGGGCTCAGAGCTGGCACCATGAATGCGTGGCACGGTTCAGCGAAGCAGAGACCACAGGAGCCACGGCTGGGCAGACACAGGAGCGAGTATGTGTCTGTTTCATAAGTGTGTCAGGAGGTGGCTGAAAGGAACTGGGTTGGGGAAGCCCACAGAGCAGCATGGTATGTTTCCAAGAGCTGCCTCCACTTAGCTCTGAACAGGGTCCCTCATTCCTCTGTGGAGCCCTGTTTTGCACCAGGTCCTCGATGTTCTGCCGTTTCTTCTCTGGCCCCCTCACCTACCATTTAGGGGGTCGGCAGAGTGACTGGCCTTTCTTGCTGAGGCACCGACACCTGGTTCTTCTCCTCCCTCTGTCGTACCCAGATCAGAGGACACCACCTCTGTGAACCTCAATTTCTTCTCCTATGAAACGGGGACAACGATAGCACCCTCCTCATGCGGCTGCCGTGAAGATGAAAGAGGATAATAATACACTTGCCGCGCTGGCCTGCAGCAAGCCTCAAACGTGCGGGCAGACATTGCCATTATGGCCGCTGTTTGTGCCTCCCGCCCATGCTGCAAACACCTTGACCCTGGGCTGCTTTCTTTAGGTTGGAAAGATTTAGGGGCGCAGAGGGAGGCTAGAGCAGGCAAGGCTAGCACCGAGCCCCGCTCCACTGAATGCTCTGAACCCAAAGAAAAAAAGTACAGATCTCTAGGGGCCACCTTTTCCTTGGAGTTTTTCTGGGACCTAGAAAGAGTAAGTATTTATTTTTACTCCATCTTTTTTTCTAGAAAGGTTTGAAGGAGGTTTAACAACCTCAAGAAACTCAGACAATCAGCCAGTGCCTCACCCAGCAGGAAAGTTCTGAAGGTCAGTGGAATGTCTGTAACTTTTCAAAGCGATTTTGCTCTCTTGCTTTGCTCCAGCAGATAATCTGAGCCCTCACTATGGGTAAGGTGTGCGTGGGTTGCTGTGGGGGAAATGAACCCACACACGGTGTTTCCAGACACGCGGGCATGGCAGAGTAGAATCCTTTTCTGCAGACAGAAGACACTGAGGCACACGACAGAGAAGGCAAGCAACTTGCTCAGGACCACACAGCCAGGGAGGACCAGAACGGAAGTGTCCTCATTCCTGATCCTGGCTTAATTCACTGATTCATTCATTTGAGGAATTTTTTTGTTTTGTTTTTTTAGACAGGGTCTGCTCTGTCACTCAGGTTGGAGTGAAGTGGCTGGATCATGGCTCACTGCAGCCTGAATGTCCTGCGTTCAAGCCATGCTCCCACCTCAGCCTCCCAGGTAGCTGGGACAACAGGCACATGCCTGACTAATTTTGTTTGTTTGTTTGTTTTTGGTAGAGACAGGGTTTTGCCATGTTGCCCAGGCTGGTCTTTAACTACTGAGCTCAAGCGAACCACCTGTCTTGGCATCCCAAAGTGCTGGGATTACAGGCGTGAGCCACCGTGCCTGGCCCATTGGAGGAAGCTTTGTTGAGCATCTGCACTGTGTAGGCACTGGAGGTGCAAAGGCTAGCTAGGTCCTGCCATGGTGGTGCTTATGCTCTAATGGGGTGTGGGTGGGGCAGGGGACAGACAATAAGCAAGGATATGAATTTAAACATGGTGTTTCCAGTGTCGAGAGCAATGAAGGAATGATGGTGTCACACAGTAGATATCGACTTCCAGGGCTTCTTGGAAAGGACGAGCAGGGAAGACCTCCCAAGAAACCTCAGCCTCCGGGAAGGGGGTAGAGAAAGGAAGGAGGAAAACTGGAGGCAGGGAAAGAGGTCCAGTAGCTAGTAGCTAGAAGGGCAGCCCTGTGGAGAGAAGCCACTTCCCTGAATTCAGCTTGAGCAGCACAGGCAGCAGGAGGTTTCTGGGGCAGGAGGAACCCCCCTCCCCATACTAGGAATTCCATCACCTCCCTCTGGGCACCTCAACGAAAGGACAGAAATGTGGTTCAATGCTATGAGCCTTGATGTTTTTGAACTGAGCCACAGTTCCACCTTGTGCCTGGTGCTCAGGGAGCTATCACCAAGGTTTAGATGTGGGCCCATTCCCCATGAGCACCAGGGGTCAGCCTGGGAGAGGGAGGCAGACAGGCAGCTGACGGCAGACAGTGAGGAGCAGAGGAGAGACTGGCAGGTGGCACTGCAGGGCCCAGAAGGGACACTCCACACCCAGCCCTCCATTGTGGATGGAAAATGGCCTTCGCTGCTCTGGCTTCCCTCAAAGCAACTCCCCATCCATCGCCAGGAGGCCCTTATCACTGGAGGCTCGGGTAGAGGAGAGGCTGGTGGACACCCTTCTAGGAGGACGTCAGCACTGGATGAATGGTCTGCTGTTTCTATGACCCTCTTGCAGCGGGTGGGGTGACTGGTCACCAAGCAAGGCTCATGCGGATGGGCAGCGATAAAGATGTGGTTACCGTGGCAACCGTCACTTCTAACCTGTTGTCAAACCACGTCCTGTGAACACAAGGGAGCAGAACTGAGGTGAGACCAAGGGACCCTGCTTCCTTCCTTACTCTACTCTTGCTACCATTCTTCATCACCACCGTGCCTTGGTTTCCCCCAATTTAAAGTGAGACAATACTTCTTTACCTTTCATCTGGCCACAGACACTTGGGAAGCCATGCCTGGAGGAGGCTTCACCCCTCAGTGAAAAGAGACCTCAGGGAGGCCTTGTTCTCCATGAGCCTTGTACGTTCAGATTTTCTGGGAGTTGAACAGGTAAGAGGTACCTGAGTAACTGGTATAATATTAATAATTCTACCACCTGCTCTATGACTGTCCATGTGATGTTGGGCAAGTCAATCTCTCCGAACCTGTTTCTTTATCTCTAAAATGGACGTAACTATTTATGCCCTCTCTACTTTACAGAGTTATGGTGAGAGCTGTACAAGGTAATGTTGTGGAAGCACTCTGGAAAATGTAAAATCTCACATAAATGGAAGGAGCAAATATTGCCTTCCATTTATACTCTCTCCTCTTAAGTTCCTCTAAATCAGTTTATAGATGAAAACCCGTTAACCTGAAGAGTTCCAGCACCACTGCTTTTCTTAGAATACTGGTTCTCAAGCCAGGTATGGTGGCCTACGTCTGTAATCCCACCACTTTGGGAGACTGAGGTGGGTGGATTGCTTGAGGCCAGGAGTTCAAGACCAGCCTGGCCAACATGGCGAAACCCCATCTCTACTGAAAATACAAAAATCAGCTGGATGTGGTGGTGTGTGTGCCTGTAATCCCAGCTACTTGTGAGGTTGTGGCACGAGAATTGCTTGAACCCAGGAGGCGGAGGTTGCAGTGAGCTGAGATTGTGCCACTGCACTCCAGCCTGGGTGACAAAGCAAGACTCTCTCAGAAAAAAAAAAAAAAAAAAAAAAGCCAGGTGCGGTGGCTCATGCCTGTAATTCCAGCACTTTGGGAGGCCGAGGCGGGTGGATCACGAGGTCAGGAGATTGAGACCATCCTGGCTAACACGGTGAAACCCTGATTCTACTAAAAATACAAGAAAATTAGCCAGGCATAGTGGTGGGCGCCTGTAGTCCCAGCTACTCGGGAAGCTGAGGCAGGAGAATGGCATGAACCTGGGAGGTGGAGCTTGCAGTGAGCTGAGATTGCACCACTGCATTCCAGCCTGGGCGACAGAGCCAGACTCTGTCTCAAAAAAAAAAAAAAAAAAAAAAAAAAACAAAAACGAAAGAGAGAAAGAAAGAAAGAAAAAATACTGGTTCTCAATTGAGGCTGTGTATTAGGATCACCTGGGAAGATCTGACAACAACACTGTTGCCTTGGCCCCATCCCCAGAATTTCTCATTTAATGGATGAGGGGGAAGGGGGTGTTTTCAAAGCTCTGCAGGTGATTCTAAAGCTCAGAACAGTCAAGGTTCGGAACTGCTTCAGAGCAGCATGTCTCAAACTTTAGGGTATATAAAAAGTACCCAGGTATCTTATTAAAGTGGAGATTCTAATTTAGTAGGATTGGAGCATAAGGGCGTGCTGTTCAAAATGCAGTCTGTGGACCAGTAGCGTTGGAACTACCTGGGCGCTTGTTAGGAATGCAGAATCCCAGGCCCACCTTGGACCTACTGAATCTCTTTCTCTGGGGGGTGGTGCCCAGCAGTCTATTGATCACACTGTCTTGGTGATTCATCAATATGCTAAAATCTGAGAAGCAATGGCTCAGTGGTTTTCAAATTTTGGTCTAGGCCAGACACATCAGTGTCACCTGGGGGCTTCTTAGAAATGCAAATTCTAAGGACTGACCCAGGACCTACAGAATCTGAGTCCCTGGGGATGGGGCCCAGAAGCCTGTGTTCTAACCAGCCCTCCAGCACACTCAAGATGTTGCATCCAGTTGCTTCTAGTGCACCAGCCTGTGTAGCACTCCGTGGTCCATAGATTAGTGAGGTCAAAGGAGGGAAGGTTCGCACCTTCCGAATTTCGTCGTTAAGTTGCACCAGAAGGCATCCAGGAGGCCTGGCCACTTGTTGGTCTATCTGGAGTTCAAATTTACCGAAGGGGAACAGTCCTTTAACCTCCATCTGGACCACCCTCTGGGACAGTCAAATCCTACCCTTTGGGGTAAGAAATTGGCTTCCCTAGGCTCTGCCCCAGTATTAATCTGGCTTCGCATGCTGCGCATCCTTCACAAAGAGCTTTCCGCTTCCCACCTCATCTGTTCTTTAACAACCTGCCTGGTAAGCAGTTATCAACCCCATCTTAGAAATGAGGAATCAGAGGGGGAAGGAGATTCAGCCACAGCTGACAGAGGTCCTGGCCTCCTTCTGTTTGTCCCAGGGACAATGTCTGTCCATATCTGCATTTGTCCTGGCTTCTCACTCTCGCTCTCTCTGTCTCTCTTTCTTTCTCTCTCGCACACACAGACACGCACACACACACACACACACACCCCTCTTCCAGTGGCTTCTGGAAAAAAGAATAAGCCCCAGAGTGAAGAGCTACCAGCTACCAGCTGAATGCTTGGGCACTTGAATTTCAATCTGTTTCTGGGCTGTGCTGCTTTGGACCAGTGGCTCCGGAGCTGGGCTGGGTCCCCTGAACCTGTGGACATCTGGCAGCCTAATGCTGGGCTGAGTCCCAGGCATGAGGGAGGCCAGAAGGATAGGGCAGATTGGGTGAGAGGGGAGATAGTGGAGAGCCAACAAGGACAGGGGAAGGGCTGAAGCCAGAGGCCCCAGATGGGCCAGCTTGGCAAAGGAGGGCCTGTGATGCAATCCGCCGGCGGGCTGGGGCTGGAGAGGGACTGTTCTTGAAGAGCCTCAGGCCTGTTCTATTAATTCTGGCTCCCTTGGTGTTGGAATTGATTTCCCTGAGGGGTCTCCTTAGCCCTGGAAACCTCCCCCAGGGGCTTGGCTGGTAAAGCTGCTGAAGTCTGGAGGGGAAGATACAAGCTGAGCAGGGCAGGGACAGCTGGCCGGGCTGGGCTGGTAGCTACCCTGGCAATGCAGGGTTGGCGTCTTGTTTGTGAAATGGGTCCCTTAGGCGGCCTCCCCCGGGAGCCCCAGCTCTTCACAGACCAGCTGCTCCCTGCTGCCGGCTGGTGCAATCAGAGTCAGAAGCAGAGCCATAGTGGGCAAGAGCCCACTTGGAGGTTCCCAGCGTAGAGCTGGTGCGCGTGGACACTGTTAGTGAACTGGGGGGTTGGGGGTGGGAGCAAAGGGAGGGGTGGGGGACATTTTCCAGGGCCTACCCCAGATGGCTCAAGCAGCTGTTCCCTGAAAACCTCATATCCTGACATCACGCCACGCCCAACTGAGAGGTATACAGACCCCTAGAGGTTCACTAACAGGGTTCAGAGAAAGCTCTCCTCTGACAACTTTCATATCGGTTCTCAGTGTCAGACCCTGTTGATTTTAATGGGCCAAGACCCAATCGTTTTGATAAATCCTACGATTACCTTATAAACATCATAGGTATGCTGCATGGTAACTGTTGTGTCATTTATATAAACACTGAATATACGTCACGTATTTTGTGACCCTATTTCAACGTGTCTTTCGTTTTGGTACTGCAGGACCCCTCATGCAGCCGCCCGAGGCCAGTTGCCCAGGTTTCCATCCATCTCTGAGAGGTGCTGCTGTTGTGAATTTCCTCCCCATTCCCGAAACCAGGGACAAACAAACGAGCAGTGGCCCGTGCTCTGGAAGAGCCTGCCTGGGCCCTGCAGTCTGGCCCTGAGTGGTCCTCAGTGTTGTGTGGGCTTAGAGACGACTTCCACCAGGTCACTGGGTTTCAGAGGGCGAGGATGGGAGCCTGGGCAGAGCCATCCTCAGCCCTTTGTGGCTTCTGTTGTTATTTTCAAAACCCTCAGGGTCCACATAGATAAGGAGCAGGACTCAGTCCCTGTGAGAGGCTTTGAGCACCCGCTGCGTCACCTGGGCCACTTGGAGGTGAATAGGAGCCCAGAAGAGTCTAGACAGATCCCCCCACCTGGAGACATATATATATATTTCTTACAAGGGAGAAAAGGTGTCTATCACATTGTTTTCTTCTTATATCTTTATTTAGTTAGTTAGTTATTTTTTTAAAGATAGGGTCTGGCTCTGTTGCCTAGGCTGGAGTGCAGTGGTGCGATCATAGCTCACTCCAGCCTTGGACTTCCTGGGCCCAAGCCATCTTCCTGCCTTAGCCTCCCAAGTAGCTGAGACTACAGGCGTGCACCACCACACCTGGCTAATTTTTAAATTTTTGTAGAGTGGAGGGTGGAGGGGTCTCACTGTGTTATGCAAGCTGGTCTAGAACTCCCAGCTTCAAGTGATCCTCCTGCCTTGGCCTCCCAAGGTGCTGGATTATAGGCCTGAGCCACTGTGCCCGGCCTCCATTCTTATATCTTTATTGTTTTGCTGACTACACAGGAAACAGATACTCTTGTAAAATTTTCAAGTGCTACAGAAATTAACTTAGAAAGTAAAAGAAAATCCCTTTTCATGTGGCTCATCCACTCTTCAGAGAGAACCGCTATTATTCAGTCGTATTTTTCTAAATATCCTGCAACATACATATGTCATTCATAATAAAAATGGGGTTATATCATAATAGTGTTCTGCTACAGTTTTAAACAATATCTTAGTAATACATCTTGGACATTTTTCCATGTCACTACAAAAGCTTCACTTTACCCTATCATACACCATCATAGAGATGACCATATTTATTTTTCTGTCCCCCATTGAAGCACATACCCCCATGCCCATTGAAATTGTTAGTAATTCCAAAGAACACTGTAATAGACATGCTTGTTCGTATAACTTTTTGCGCACATACGAGTATATCTATGTAGGTTAGATTCTTGGAAGGGAGTAGGATGTTCAACTTGGCCCCATGAATGTCCGCTTGCCCCTGGAAGAGAACTCATCTTATCTCTACACTCTTAGTTTCTTTCAAAGGGGTAGCAAAAGCTAAGGCACTTCTCTTTGGAGCTACAACTTTGCTGCTTGCAGATGGTCAGTAAAATAGGAGCCTGCTGGCCTGTCTAATCAGAACCACAAATAAAGGACAGTGTGAACTCTGAACTGGGCATCCCTCAGCCACCTGGGTCCTTTAGAGGGGGAAAGTTTCTGATACAGAAGCGATCAGGAAGCAACAGGGCAATGGGCTCAGATACATAAGGCCCTGTCGGGGCCACTCAGAGCACGGAGGTGATGTGTGAAGAGCCCTAGACCCCACCAGGGTCATTGGGTGGGCTTGGCTGTGATCTTCCCTACCTCAGCCTTTCAGAGACAATGTTGGAACCCTCCCAAATGCATGCCCTTGGCTGACTGCTGAGGCAGAGTTGGTGGAACGGTATTGTGGACTAGGAGACCAGATTCCTGGTTTCCCCTTCACCTCTTCCTGCTTTGCTGTGTGATCTTGTGAAACGAATTTTGCCTCTTTGAGTCCTAGTTTCTCACTCTCCAAACACACACGTCTTCCTTTCTCTACCACAAGGCTAATAAGAATTTTGAAAATAATCCAGCTCTTAAGGGTGATGGTGGCTTTTTCCGTTTTGAAATGGGCTAAGGGTCCTCCTGCCCCCATCCTCCCTCTCGTTGGGATTCAGCTGCCTCCTAAGATCTCTTCGTCTTTGTTTACTACCAGCCAGCATCCAGAAGGGGTGCGGAGGTGGTTCCCACTCTCGGGGCTGTGGTTAATTGGGCTCCAGCGAGCTCACTCCAGGGACCTGGAGAGCTGCAAGGGAGAGTTCTCTCAGGCGTTTTTAAGATTGTGAGTGGTGGGGGGCACTCTTAGAATTGGGGAGAAACCCCATGTTGAAAACAGAAACCAGAATTGGTAGGAGAGAGGCCTAAATAGGGCTGGGAGCACCTCAAGCAGTGCGGTGTTGGGCTCATCTGCAGACTTTGGGTGTTCAGGAGGGGAGGAAGGTCACCCAAAGCCTAATTCTGGATCCTTTTGTGGAATTCCAACTTGGCTGTATACATATTTTCCTAAGTCACCTCTCTCTCATCTCTGGTATTTTAATCCTCATTGCCTTCCTTCTCTGTCGGGTCCATGGCCCTTCCTTGGGACTCCCTTGAGGCTATGATGCAGAGATGGCAGCGGGAGCCTGATAGACAAGGAAGATGCAAGCATCGAGCTCCCCCTTCAACCCGGAGCAGGAGGGAGCCAGAGGCACAATGACTGTGGGAAGCTTTGAAGATCTTGGGTTTGGTGGTAGCTTAACTACACTCTAGCCAAGCCAGGGACCCCATTTTGGGATCCGTGAAACTGCCCATCACCGCCAAGGGTGGGTTGGGGGCTTTTCTTTGGGGGAATGGGAGAGAGACGTGTACCTATCATCAGGGAAAAAAACCCTCTTCCAAACCAAGCAGGTGTCCAGGAACCAGAGTGGGGGAATAAACGCTGGCCAGGAACCAGTCCCACCAGTAACTTGCTCCATGACCTCAGAAAAGTCAACCCCTGTGTCTATTTCCCCATCTGTATAAGGGGAGTCATGGTCTGCCCGGCAGCCTCACAGCTTGAGAAGGTGCAATTGTGCTTAAGTACAATGTCTCAGATAAACGTAAAGATCTGCATGGTTATAGACAGTGCTCTTGGTTGTCCCTCTGAGAATGGGGGAAAGTAGAACTGTAGAGTCCTCTGTTTATAGCTGACTCATCTACCAGGAAGCCAGTGGTGTAACCTTGGCTGCTTGGTAACTTTCCTTGAATCATGCAAGTCTCTGGTGCAGATAAACTGGCAGGAGCCTCCTTAGGGAACGTGCATGTCATCTGGAATACTAAAAGGCTGCACTTCTCTTAGGAGAGTCCTTTGTACCACGGGAATTTTATGGCAGGAGCTGGGGATTAGAGATACAACCCCTCCTTAGCCCCATTTTACAGATTTAACAATCTACCCACCTCCGTCAGTAATTCATAGGCAGATCACAGTCCTAACGCAGGTATTCAAATGCCTAGTCCCCTACCCCTTCAGCTTTCTCAGTTGGCTCCAAGGAAACAAAATTTCACCCATTAGCATCCCCAGACATTAACCCCTGCCTCCCTATAGCACTCTGGACAGAGGATCTCTGTTCTGCCACCTCCACACCCTGCCAAGGCAAGGAAGGGAGGAGGGAAGAATGGAGTGAGGCACACCTGACGCCCCTCTGTTTTCCATCCTCCTTGCTCTCAGACCCCAGGATAAACTCCCTGAGCCACCACTCTGTCACCCCACACAGATCTGGGACAGGGGCCTGAATGACAGGTGTCAGAGCCCACAGGACTGAGCCTGGCCTCCTAGGGGGCTGTGCAGTGCAGTGGTTAAGAACTTGTGTTCTGGAGACAGCATCTGTCTTAGCCTTTTCCGTTGGCCTCCCTTTGGGGTCAGCCCCTCCAGGAGCCATTAGCTACCCCAGGGGAGGGTAGCTGCAGACACCACAAAATGTCTGAGATGCCAGGACATTTTGAATGCTCATCTTAGCCAGGTCTGTGCGTAGAGAGGGACATCAGATCACTTATTTTTTCAGAGTGACAGAAACAGAGTCTCTAGTGATATCAAAAGCCTCTAAAGGGGGACCACCCTTTATGCCTGAGTCAGACCACCACAGACTCTCGGAATCCCAGTGCTGGGGGCTACCTCCAAAGGTCATTCTGTCCGGCCCTTGCTTTTTGGGGGAGTCAGTGTCAAGACCACACAGAACAGAGGGTTGGTCACTGAGGCACTTAGGGTGGTGCCTCCCCCTACCCAGAGATGAAGTCACCAAGAGCACCAAGGATTATTACTATGAGGGAACAGGTCTGGGACTGGCACCCCAACGCTGTCCCCACCACACCCACTGCTGCTGTGTTAGGAAACCCACATGCCCATGGCGGCTGGAAAATGGACAAAGGAAGCCTGGGGGGTGCTCAGGGTCCCCAATGCCATTTTATACTCCTGCTCCCAGCCAATCAAGCTGGGGAGGCCAAGTTTCCCTTCAGGATCCCCTAATTTATCCCAGCCTCCAGCAGTGTAAGGGGGCTAACCTGACATTCAACAAAACGGGAAGAGGAGGAAAGAAATGAGTGGGCTTCTGAGACCTGTGGCTGGAGCAGCTGAAGGCAGGGGAGGTGGGGGAGATGGCAGGGGTAACCTAGAGGCCTTCCCAGCCCAGCCACCTCTCTGAGAAAGCTCCCACTTGCTCAGAATAAAGCTGCAAATGCGGGTGGGCTCTGGGTCATCTATGTTAGGGAAGAAAGTTACTGACAGTTGTGCCCAGAGCAGCCGGATGTCTCCCAAACTCGGGAACCCTACCGCAACAGGCTCTGCGACCAGGCCACCTCCTAAGGGCAAACGTACACCTGCCCGCATTCAGCGCCGCCCCCTGCCCCCTTCACCGCAGGTCCCCTGGGTGCCAATGGGCACAGAAGTTGGGAGCTTTACTAACCGTCTGCGTCAAAGTGCTTCCAGATTTCCAGGAACTGGGACGCCGTCAGCTCGGCCAGGTGCAGGTAAGGGGGCTGCTGCTGCGGGCCAGCCATGGCGAGCCGCTCGAAGACCTTAGCCTGCACCGCTCCCGCTCCGCGCCGGCTGGGCTCTGGCACTCGCGCTGGGGCTGTGCGCCACGCTGCCCTTATATACGCTCTGGAGCCTGCGCCCGCGCCCGGCTGCCAGCAGGGGGCGCGCTCGCTCAGGGAATCCGGCCGGGGCGCGGCGCGGCGAGGGCGGCGGCACGAGAGGCAGGGCCCGGACTCGTAGGGGGGCCCTTACCTCTGCGCTGAGACCCCTCGGCGCCGGGCCAGGGACACCCGGAGGATTTTCGGTGAAAAAGAGGGAGAGGCTGCCCTTGCCTTCCCTCCCGATGGTCTTGAATACATCCACCACTTCTTATTGCTGGTAGTAGCAATAGTAACAGTAGTAACAACACTAATAGTGATACACAAATTTGACAAATATTTAGCACTCGGGCTTCGGAGTTCACTAGGTCTCTGTCGTGCCACCTCTCTCCTGATCATTCCACAGCAGGAAGAGCAGGGACCACTTTTCTGATGAGGTATTTGTGACTTGAGATGATTAAGTGACTGGCCCAGCAAATTAGTGGCAGGGCTAGAATTTGAACTCAGCACTCTGTCCACGTCGCACCTGGCTCCTTCATGGGGCCCGGTCTTGCAGAGCAGCCAAGAGTTCTCAAGGCTTTAGTGGGGAGCAGCTAGAATCAGCAGTGCCCTGGGAGGATTCCGATGGAAGTGGCGTGGGGATGGGGGTGGGGGGCTTCCGATGTCTGTTTGGGTCCTGGTATATCCGTCCCCTTGGAGCCTCCCTCCACCCCTGGTACCTGCCTCACCCTGGCCGTGCTCTGGGGGGCTTTTAGACATTTGGCCAGGGGATGGCAGAACTAGATCAACCCGTACCAGGTCTTAACCACGCCCACCTAGGGACATCGTGGGAATGTGCCTGCTCCAGTGGGCAGAGAACAATGTCCAGCTCTATCTTGGGGATGTTCTGAGCTGGTCTCAGAGAAAATAGACGCAGCTACTGAGCGCACACCCTGAGGGCAGCAGACAGGACTCCCCAGCAGGGAGCTGGTTCCCCTCCCCATTCTCTCCTGCGGTCTGAGCCCTTGGGGGTCTGTCCTGGCCTTGTGGTAAGGTAAGACACCTTACCCACAGAGTGACAGAGTGACAGCATCATCCCTCGTTTCTCCCCTCTCCTGCCACGGAGTGACTGAGACATGAATTGACGCTCATTAATATGTGCTAATAAGTGTTAGCTGAACCACCTTCCAAGAGGAGAGTGAAAGGGAAGGAGGTAAGTGAGAATGAAAAGGAGGTCGCTGCGGGACAGGGGAACCCAGGAGGAGACAGAGAGGGGGTTGTCCCTTGGAGAGAGGGCCAAGCCCAGAGAGAGTCTCAAAAGGGCAACAGAGAATGCAGGTTCCAAAACCACTTGTTCTTTGGCTAGGTTGAATGTGTTTAGAGTTTCTTGCAGCAACAGACTAGGAGGGAGAAGTCATCAAAAACTAGCTTTAGAGGTTCCCACGCACCTTGCTGAGAGATTCACAAAAGCCCCTAGGGAGGCAGGATGGCTCAGTGGTTAAGAGTAGACCCTCAAGAATCAGGCTGCTTGGGTGCGAATCCCAGAATCAGCTGTGCGACCTTGAGCAAATTACATAACCTGTCTCTGCCTCAGTTTTTCTCTTCTGCAAAATGGGCATGTGGGCATATGCCTCTCAGAATTGTTGGCGAGGTGCGGTGGCTCATGCCTGTAATCCCAGCACTTTGGGAGGCTGAGGCGGGCAGATCACGAGGTTAAGAGATTGAGACCATCCTGGCCAAAATGGTGAAACCCTGTCTCTACTAAAAAAAAAACCAAACAACAAAAAACAAAAAACAAAAAAATAAAGTTAGCCAGGCGTGGTGGTGCATGCCTGTAATCCCAGCTGCTTGGGAGGCTGAGGCAGGAGAATTGCTTGAACCTGGGAGGCAGAGAGATTGCAGTGAGCCGAGATCGTGCCACTGCACTCCAGCCTGGGCAACAAAGCGAGACTCTGTCTCAAATAATAATAACAATAATAATAATAAAATTGTTCTGAGGATTAAATGAGTTAGGGCTCCTGCTGCCCTTCATGGAGCCAGTGATCAGTGGTTGGCTTGGCAAGAAATTTCTCAGTCAGCACCCCTTCCCCTGCGGTAGCTAATGGCTCCTGGAGGGGCTGACTCCAAAGGGAGGCCAACGGGAAAGGCTAAGACAGATATTGTCTCTAGAACACAAGTTCTTAACCACTGCGCTGCGCAGCCCCCCGGGGGCCAGGCTCAGCCCTGTGGGCTCTGACACCTGTCATTCAGGCCTCTGTCCTAGATCTGTGTTGGGTGAGAGCTCATCCCTGCTTCTCCAAGAAGCAAAGCCAGTGTCTCCATGCTACTTTGGTTTTCCTGGTGAGGAGTCAAGAGTGAAGCTCCTACTTCCTGCTTTCCAGAGCTGTTGAGATCAGGGGGACATGGTACTGGGTATGACGGTAGGGTGGCCACAGTGACCTTTAAACTCTCTACTGGGACAGTCTTGCAGCATTCATTTCAGATGCACAGTTGATCTGTTTCTGGGAGGCCCATTCCTGGAGGACTGAGGAGCCCAGGCTGGTGCCTTTGTGCTTTATCTCCAAGTTGAGTCCTGCAGAAACAGCCACATGTAGCAGTTATAAGATCCTGCCCTGGAGTCAGATGGATATGGGCTCAAAGTACTCTTGCTGGTTGTGAGGCCTTAGGCAAAGCTATTTCACCTCTTTGAACCTTAGTAAAAATCAAGGTAATTAGTCTCACAAAGTCAGTGTAAGGACCAAAAGGAATGTAATCAAGGGGTTAGCGAGCAAGAAGCCCAGCAGCTGGAAGTGCTTAATTAACAGGTAGGTATTCTTACCAATGCGAGGGTGTGAGGAGGGATTTTTCTTGTTGTTCTGAAATAGTGGCACTTAGGTCACATCTGGAATCGTAGGAATCAGACACCTCGTGTCTTCCTGGCTTGCTCAGCCTGCCCGCCACCAGCCACCAAGACCAGGGATTATCAGGGGAGATGTCTGGGTGCCAGAGAGAGGAGCATTGGCCTTCGGGGAGTGCAGCCTTTGTGGCTGTCCTGAAGTCAAGTCCTGTTGGAGGAACCCCCAGAAATCCTCTCCAGGTTGTGGGGGATTTCCGCAGTAAGGAGAAACTGGAGATGCCCCCTGGCTCCAGAGTGGGCTGGGGTGAGCAGTATTCTGGAGTTTGGCCCACATAGGAAGATGGACTGGCGCTTGCTTCTGACTCAGAGCTGTCCGAAGGCCTGTGAAAGCAGCCTAGACTGTCCTGTCCTGCGTCTAGAAGGAAGATGGGAGTTACCATGGTTCTCGGCAGCCCTTGGGGGTTGCTGCGGCTCCTGGGAAAGGTGCATATAGTTTAAAGTGGGGGGTGGGGGGCGAAGCCAGATACCTGCTGGTGTTTATGATGTCCTCAGTGTTTAGGAAGCTAGAGCGGAGCTGAAGACTGCTCCAAAAAACCTTCACTCCACTATGCACAGGCCCTCAAACTCCTCAGAGACCAGCAGCGGGAGCCAGAGCCTGGGATGCTCCTACAACCCACAAGGGACCAGAGAGGTAGGAAGATCTCCCGCCCCTCATTTCTCCTTGCAGCTCCCTCTGCCCTACCAGAAGGGGATTGTCTTGGAGCCAGCCACCCCTTCTCTCCAGGCTCAGCTCCAGACCCAAGCCCCTTGTCCAGTTTGCAATGGGAAAGGAGAAGAACTTTGCATTGAAGAAGAGACTGGAGTCTTCGTTGGACTGGTCCAAGTTTCAATAACCGAATGTGTGAGGAGAAACATGGACTCAGGTAAGAAATCATTCAGGGATAGGAAAGAGAGGTTCGATGAGCATATTTTAAAGCAGTGACGGTAAAGACAGAACACTTTTATGAGCACATCTCCATGAATTGAGGCTCTTGTAAGTAATTTCAGATGTCTGGGGTTCTGCTTCCCTTCCAGGACTTCCTCTCAAGTTTTATTATGATAATGATAATGATGATGATGACGACAATGATGGCGATAACCATGAGGATACCTTTAAATGCCTTGACAGAGGGTTTTGATGTGTCTTGCTGTGTTTGGTCATCACAACTACCCTATCAGATGTGCAATGCAATAGTTTGACCCATTCTAAAGATAGGGAAATCAAGGCTCAGACAGATTAATACCCAACCAAGACCTGGGAGGGATGGGGTGTCAATAACACTTTGTCCTTTCAGTTTCCATGGTATATGAAGTCTTTGTGGACCAGGTGCCAAGCTCCTGGGCACTATGTATAAAGTTCTTCCCAGACCCTGGTCACTGGAGCCACAGGGCCCCTCTGAGTGTTAAGGAGTAATGCCAGGCCCACTGTTTCCAGGATGCCCCCCAGTTCTCTGATGGCTGGTTTTTTCCTCCCTTCATCAGAAGGGCAAATTGGGGACCACCTTCACTTTTGCATCCCCAGCCCACCAGCTCATCCTGAGTGCTGTGATCTGACACCAAGGCCTGGCAGGGAGACTTGGCCAACTGTCCCTCTGCCCCAGGACCCTAGAATCACTCCCTCAAGAAGGGAGGGAGACCTGGTGACTGAAGTGGTGAGATATCAGAGGAAAAATGACAAACAACTTACTTTCCAGCCAGGATCCACTGGGCTTCGGTAATTGGCTGAGCTCCTCAGAGCACCTGGTGTTGCTTTGGAGCACTTCAAAGGGAAAAAGAAGAAGCCTGACCTGGTACCTCACTATGCCTAGAACTGTTTCTTCCAGATACTGCTTCCTTGGTTTTTATAATGGTCAGGTCTGGCTACCGGAGTGCTGGAGAGCTGGCCTTGCTTCCCAGAAAGGAGGATGAAAGGGATGCAGGAGCCCAGCAGTTTCCATGGAAACGGACTGAGGTGGTGGAGAAAATAGAGAAACCAGAGGAACCCAGAGGTGGAAGCAGAACTTTTGAATAACCCGGTCTGAAGCTTGAGATCTACGGACAGCTCCCTCTGTGCAAAGGATTTGGGTCACCAGGATAGCAACAGGAGGTGAAATAGCAGTAGCTGGGGGCTGTTGGGTGATCCTCCCTCCGCAAGCAGGGACACAGGGGCTGAGGGCTCAGGCTCCAGAATTCCACAGGCCCCTTTCAGCTCCTGGATCTGCTGTGTATCGGCAGCTCTGCTATGTGTTGGTTTTGTAACCCTGGGTAAAATGTCGACCCTCTCTGAGCTTGTATTTCCTCATTGGTAAAATGGGGATAACCCTAGTAACTGCCTCAAAGCCTTTGTGAGCATTAAGGCAGGTAATGCATGTTAAGAGTGATGCAAGGCCTGGAGCAAAATAAGCATTCAAATGTTATTACAGGGGAGAAAACCGAAGGCAAGTGATGGCGAGTTTAATCCAAATGAGTGCAATCCATCTCCACCCTGGCCAAAGCAACTGGTTCAGGGATAGGCAATGAGACATCATATCCCAGAATGCAAAGGACCTACTGGGACCCCGTCTCTATTTGCAGACAGTCTGATGTGAAGCTGTGAGGTCTGGAATCATTGCAGCTATCTTGATACCATGAGTGCAGAGCCTGGGGTGAGGGAAATGGGAGAGGGCACGGAGTAGACACTGAGGATGAAGCCAATGTTTCAAAAGACAGAGCAGAGAGACTGCAAGAAATCAGGTCACAAGTGACATCATTTGAACTGCTGGATCAAGCTGAGCCTGAAGTACCTTTGGACTTCTCAGTTGCACAAGTCAATATATACCTTTTAGTGTTCAAGCCCATTTATGGTAGGTTTTCTTTCATTTGCAACCAAAAAGGCCTGACTGATAATCCATGAAGAGGACAGTTGTCCTTGTGGGAGCCGGAAACAGGAAACCTTTTGGAACCCAACTTCTCTCTCCCTCTTTCTCTCAGAGCACAGGGCCACTCTTTCATAGATTGTCTGTGTGTGATCTGTGCCTCTATTTTCTTCTCTCCCTCCCAGCAGGCATCCTTACAACCTTGCCTTTTACAGTCCAGCTACAACTTGTCCCCAAGACTCCTCTACCTTCCATTTCCCCTGACAATCTTGCCCCTGTTTCCATATTCCAGACTCCTGAGAAAAGAATCTGGTTGGTCTAGCTTATCTTTTCATGTGAAGCCATTCAAATCATTGGCTGCTGTCCTGCCTTGCAAGGCCACCTAGGGTTGGGCACCCATCTCTTAGTCCAATCAGCTGTGGCTGGGGACAAGTCTCAGGAGGGCGGTGGGCAGCACCGAGAGGGGCCTATTTCCCTTAGGGACACCTATGGGCATGGTGGAATTAACTGACACCTCTAGTGTTGGGTGCTCAACACAGAAAACTCAAACAAGCTATGGAACATGTTTGCTTTAACATTGGGTAAAAAAACATTCGGACGAACGAATTCAAATATAAAAGGGAGAATCTGGGGGAAGGGTGTCATCTAAAACAGGGGTTGGCAAACTTTTTTTGTAATGGGCCAGATAGGAATTTTTTTGGGGGGGGTGTTTCGTGGGCCTTAGGTTCTCAGTCTCAACTACTCAACCCTGGTATTATAGTGCAAAAGCAGCTGTAGGTAATATGTAAACAGAGGAATATGACTCTGTTCCAATAATACTTTTAGTAATAATAATAATTTAAAAAATGTGGTGGGCCTAATTTGGCCTGTGGGACATAGTTTAGTGACCCTCATCTAGTAAATGACTTCTAGGTTCTCTCTAACCCTAATGAAACCTATGTAGAAGGATTGTCGTAATGATTCCATAAAATAATCTGTGCAAATTACTTAGCACAGTGATTGGCACAGGGTCGATGGTGTTGGCTGTTTTTGTTCTCTTTTTTGTCCAGTGGGCTCTCAGAATAACTGGGTTCCAGATCCACCAACATGCTTGATTAATCTAGAAGAGTCCCTTCATCTTCCCTGAGCTGAGCTGGAAGCTGATCACGTCCCTCTGTACGGTGAGCTGGGATTTCTAAGGAAAGGAGTTGCAGGAGGAAGAGAAAGGTGCAGGCAAGGAGGACAAAAGGAAATGTAGCGTGCATGAGTCCAGATCCACAGGGCATCCGTGTGAGGCAGGCTTGGCTCTGCCTGGGAGCCTGGCAGGGAGCCCTGGGCTTGATTTGCAAACAAATCTGCTCTATTTCCTGCCAGAACAGGACTTCCAGGTGGCCAGGAATTCGGACTCTTTTACCAAGAATGGGAAAAGTGTCCCTAGGGGGTCCGTGTCCCACTTCCAGGATTCCCCAGAATGCAGCAGGGATGTGAGAATGAGGTGCTCAAAGAAAAGGGCTGCATTTCATTCACTCATGAATTCGTTACAAATGTTATTCATTCATGCTGTGGAAAAAATATTGATTAGCCAGCTACTTTGTGCCAGGCACTGTACTAGGGCCTAGGGATTCAGTGGTTCGCAAAACAGAAATGGTTCCTCCCTTCAGGAGTTTAAAGTCCAGTGGTGGAGACAGACGTTGATCAAACCACACAACACACATATAAGTGAAAACAGAGTGAGTATCAGGGAGCGACCTTATCTAGCATGGGTAGGAGGCCATCCTGAGAGGGAACTAACCCGGAGGAGGGAGGAGGTGAGCATTCCTGGATTTAAACCCCATGCACCAAGACTCCATGCTGGCAGAGCTGTAAGAAAGCCAGAGGGATGGGAGAGCAGCAGGACGAAGGGGTGCATGGTGGAGGTGACCCTGGAGAGGCTGGCAGGGCCAGACCCTAGAGCACTGGGAGGTATCAAAGGGCTTTCTGCCAGCAACAAACATAACCAGGATTATGGTCTCCCTCTGGCTCCTGTGTAGCGGGTGACTAGAAAGGAGGCCAAGTGGATACAGGGAAACCTGTCAGGTGACTCCTGCGACTGCCCGGGAAAGACGGCTGTACTTGGGCCTCCAGAGGGGCAGTGGTCATGGAGCAAAGTGGTCAGGAACTATGTAGGCAGAAAATAGGATCTGACCATGAGTTGGATATGGACGGTGAGGAAGGGAGAGATTCACTCTTGGTATTGGCACCTGGGAGAAAAGCAGACACTAACTGAGATGGGGAGTGCTGGCAGAGGACTAGATTTGAGAAGGATACACTCTGCATTTGTTGGAAGTGTTGTTTGAGTTGTCTTTGAATCAATCTACTGTGGACAAATGTTTGTATCCCTTCAAAATTCAGATGTTGAAAGCCTAACCCCTGATACAATGGTATTCAGAGTGGGGTCTTTGGGGCATGATTAGATCACGAGGGTGGAGCCTTCATGAATAGGCTTAAGGCCCTTATAAAAAGAGGAAAAGGCCGGGCGTGGTGACTCATGCCTGTAATCCTAGCACTTTGGGAGGCAGAGGTGGGCGGATCACAAGGTCTGGAGTTCAAGACCAGCCTGGCCAACATGGTGAAACCCCATCTCTACTAAAAATACAAAAATTAGCTGGGCTTGGTGGCGGGCGCCTATAGTCCCAGCTACTCAGGAGGCTGAGGCATGAGAATCACTTAAACCGGGGAGGCGATGGTTACAGTGAGCCACTGCCCTCAAACCTGGCCACAGAGCTAGACTCCGTCTCAAAAAAATAAATAAATAAATAAATAAAAATAGGAAGAGACACAGGATCTCTTTCTGTGCCCTCTGGCATATGAGGATACAAGAAGATGGTCATCTGCAAACTAGGAAGTGGGTATTCACCAGACACTGGATCTGCTGGCACCTTGAACCTGGACTTCCCAGCCTCCAAAATTGAGGGAAATAAGTTTGTGTTGTTTAAGCTACTCAGCGTATAGTATATTTGTTATAGAAGTCTGAGCTGACTACAACATCATCTAAGGGAAGGCATAGACCAGGTAGGGGGATTTAGGGACCCAGAATTTGGAGGAGAGGTCTGGGCTAGAGAGGTAAATTTGGGAACCCCTGGGTGTTGAAACTGCACCGGGCCTGGCCTTACACACTTGGCTGGTGTGTACCTCGGGGGTCCTCCGGCGCTGTCTCCAAGCCTGTTTCCCACTGCTCCCACGCCCAGTAGCCACTCAGGGCAGAGGCAATGGTTCCAAGGTTGAAGGTGTCCGTGGCTTTGCTCTTCAAGTTTCAGATCCACGAGTCTCACTAAAAGAGAAGGTAGCTCCTTCTAAGATGGACATGTTGGCTAGAACCATAAATGGGTAAGTTTAAGATATTTCTTCACCCCATTCCCCCCTTCCCTTGAAGAAGATCAGATCAATTACAGGAAAACAAATGAACGATATTTTCTTTGCACATCTATCGGAGAGAATCTGTGACCCTATTGTGCTCAGTCTTATTTGTCTCCCCAGCTAGAATGGAGGTAGGGCCTTGTCTACCTTGTCTGCTTTGCTCATCACTTTTCTTCTTAGCTTGCAACACCATTCATGGGCCGTATGCACTCAAGGGATCATTGTTTTGTTTGTTTTGTTTTTGTTTGTTTGTTTTTGTTTCGTTTTGTTTTTTGAGATGGAGTCTTGCTTTGTTGCCAGGCTAGAGTGCAGTGATGCGATCTTGGCTCACTGCAACCTCCACCTCCTGGGTTCAAGTGATCCTCTTGCCTCAGCCTCCCAAGTAGCTGGGAAGTTTGTGCCACTATGCCCAGCTAATTTTTTGTATTTTTAGTAGGGATGGGATTTCACCATGTTGGCCAGGATGGTCTTGATCTCTTGACCTCGTGATCCGTCCACCTCAGCCTCCCACAGCGCTGGGATTGCAGGCATGAGCCACTGCGCCCAACCAGGATAATTGTTGAATGAATGAAAGACTGAATGAAGATCAGAGGAATGGAAAAGGATGTTTCTGTGTATAGAGTCAAGACCCCTCTGGAAGCTCTAGAAATGACCCCTTGCATGCACTGGGACAGCTCAGCTCCTGGCAAGCAAGTGCCAGGCAGCAAGTGCACTTGGGCTGCTGTCCTGAAGGCAGCTGCTCGCCCTGCTGGGGGCCGCGGCACCGTCTGGTCAGGAGGAGCTGCCTGCCTCATAGCTGCTCCCTGAGTTGCCTTCCTGAGCACGTCAGTGGGAATCCCCTCACAGGCAGGCCACAGGAGGGGGCAAGTGGTGAGCAGGCCAAGGCCGGAAGAAGCCAAACTAGGGTGCTTCCTGGAGTCTGCAGATCAGCTGTCATTGCCGATGGTCTGATACAAGAGCCAGAAGCCTGGGTGCAGCCCAGCCCACCAGGTAGAAGATCAAGAGGGAAGAGAGGAAGACAGAGGTGGAGGGTAGGAAAGAGAAAGGCATGTGATTTTCGAGGGATTGCAGAGCCAGTTAGTGATACCTGGGCCTCCTGGGTCTCCCACTCATAGTAGATGCCAATGGCACCTGCCAAGATCCCCTCTGACAATCGTGCACCATTCCCCGGCTGCTGTGGGTGTTGGGTGCCAAGGCTCAGACCTGGACCATTCTCTGGAGAATTGTCACCTTGCACAGAGGTGCTCCTCCCACCCCAACCATGGGACAATCCATAGCCAATGACTGATATATAAGAGGTATAGAGGCTGGGTGCCTTGCCTTGAGGTGGGAAAGCCCTGCAGTACCATTCATGTCCCAGAGCTCCCCATGGGATCCAGCTGGGGCCAGACTTCAGCAGAACCTGCACCTCCACTTCTTCCTTGCCCAGCCTTCTCCTCTGGCTCTTTACATGCTTTAGAGCCCTTCTGTGATAACACACCTGCACAAGCCTTCTCCAACAGACACAAGACATGCTCTCGGGCTACAATTTATCTCTCACTACTTGTTGAAGCCCCAACCCTTCGTTTAGGACCCAAGTTTCTGAAGCTTCCAGAAACGTGGATTTTCACATACAGGCAAGTGCCCCTACATCTCTCCATATCAGTGACGTGCCAACAAAGCATTCTCACACCACCATTTATCCACGGTATGAACTTGGACTAACACTTTGACTTCTCAGAGTTTCTATTTCTGCATCCAAAGACCTGGAATCCTAATACAATCTTGCAGAGTGGCTGTGAGACAGGGAGAGGCGAGGGCACCTGGTGACAAAGAACCTGGCTTTAGAGTCACACAGACCCGCCCAGCTCTGTGACCTTGGGTGTTGTGAGCTTCTCTGGCCTCCGTTTTCTCATCCATGAAATGAAGTTAATAATAGCACTGGAGCCGTAGGTGCCTGAGTGCACTAGTTGCATGCAAAGCACTTCACACGGAGCCTGGCCCACTTAGTGAATACGAGCCAGAGAGCTTAGCTCTCACCCAGCACAGACTAAGTACTCCGTAAGAAGTGAGTATTGTTATTTTTATTAATGGGAATGATATGTGTAAAGTCAGGTGGTAATAATGACAATAAATACCCTTTGGATTCGTGAGAGGTGCCTGAAGAGTGTCCCGAAAGTGTGGCAGATGGACCTGATGAGGCCTGATGCATGGGATGTGGGCTGGGGAGTGGCAGGCAGACGGAGCCCACCTGGGCTCACTTCTCAGTCAACTGGCGTGAACCCTGCAGCCACTGTTCTGTGGCAGCCCGCCGCCGGTGGCTCACCTGCACGCCAGCCATTTGTCTCCCTGTCATCACCTCCACACTTGAAAGCAGATCCTCAGGGATCATGGACAAAGCACACAGAACAAGGAGCCACTTTTTTCCCCTCTAGGCCTGGAGAAAGGGAGGCGAGGATGGCACCCAGCAAAGAAAGACTGAGGGCTTGTCCTTGGGGAGAGGGCATCTCAACACGATGGGAAAGGGGTCAGGGCTCACAGGCAGATCCAGCCACTTCGTGTGTGTGTGTGTGTGTGTGTGTGTGTGTGTGTGTGTGTGTGGTCTGCAAGCTAAGAATGGCTTTTGCATTTGTAAATGGCTGGAAAAAATCAAAAGAGGAATAATACTTTGTGAACATTACATGACATCCAAATTGCAGTGTCCATAAATAAAGTTGTTTTGGAACACAGCCGCCCTCATCCCTTTGCTTATTGTTTCTGGCCACTTTTGTGCTACAATGGCAGGGCTGAGTGGTTGTGACAAACTCTATGGCCTGCAAAGCTGAAAGCATTCGCTATCTGGCCATTTTCAGATGAAGTTTGCTGACTCCTGACTAAGAGCATTGGGCTGACCAAGATTGGGTGGAAAGGAAAGTCACATCCCTCCTGCCTACAGTCCCCTCTCTCCCCACCCCTGCCAAAAATGCCATCCGTTTTCAGTAAGCTTTCTTCTCAGATCGTTGGTATTTTCTTAACACCTGGCTGATGCAGAGGGAAGGATCTGATTAATAAATTCACACTAAGGTGTTGGTGACTTCATGTATTGCACCCTCCTTCTCCCAGGAGGTTGGACTATAGGAATAAATCTTTCAGTGGTGGCATTTGAGGAACTGTGAAACGTGTCTGATTGTACATGTGTGCGTGCACATGTGCAACACACACACACACACACACAGATTTGTAATTATAAAGGGTGGATGCTTGGATGATTCAGGGCCCAGGACTGAAGGAAATAGAGAAATAGATTCTTTGGGGGATGAACCATCTGGGAATGGGTAGTATGCACACCACATTATTGACTCCCAGAACCTCTAAGGGCAGGTTAGAAAAGGTGCCTCCCTTCTTGATGTGAACTCTAAGCTTCTGTGGGCCGGGCATGGGAGCTCGTGACCATGATCCCAGCACTTTGGAAGGCCGAGGCAAGAGCATCCCTTGAGGGCAGGAGTTAAAGACCAGCCTAGGCAACATAGCAAGACTCCAACTTTACACAAAATGCTTTTTAAATGAACTAGGCGTGGTGGTGCACACCCACAGTCACAGCCACTCAGGAGGCTAAGACAGAGGATCACTTGAGCCCAGGGGTTCGAGGCTGCAGTGAGCTATGATTGTGCCACTGCACTCCAACCTGGGCAACAGAATGAGACCCTGTCTCTAAAAAAAAAAAAAATCAAAAACCAAAAAAACCAAATAGGGTGATGAGTACACAAAAAGGCAAACTTTACCACTATGCAATATATCCATGTATCCCTAAATCCATAAAAATGCACAATTAAAAAAATAACAAATAAATCAACCTCTAGTACAAGTCTCCTTTGATAGCACTGGGAGGTCTGGGAATCTGTGAACAAGTCATGACAATGGGGGTACTGTTCCCCCAAGGAGGTGGCCAGGAGGCCAGCACCCCTTGGCTTGGCCCAGAGGACAGGTAACAGCTGGCTTTGTGCCCTTGCTGGCCTTGATGCTCGCTGTGCGGGCCTTTGGTGCCCTGGGTGCCAGCTGCTTGCCTTTCCCCAGCGGTGCACCTTTGTCCTCTTCCCTCTGCTGCCTGCATCTGAAGGTCAGTCACAGCCGGAGAGCGGGGCCTGGTCAGCCTGGCTACCGCTGTTCAGCATCGCACAGACTGCGGCATCAGCCATTCTTCCTACAGGGCTTAATTGGCTGGACAGCTGCAGTAGGCTCTCACTCCAGCCTGCCACCTCCAGCCTCTGTTCTCTAAATTGTGCTCTCAACCAAAACCAGGACAAGCATTCCAAAATGCCAGCCTCACTGCAGAACTCCTCGTTTAGAATCTTCATTGGCTCTCCATCCCCGAGGGTGTACTCTCCTCCCGCCTGGCCTCATCTCCCCTTACCATCCCTCTCAAGTCTTCACTCCACCTACGCCGAACTCCTCGAGGCTGCTAGAATGTGTCCGTTGTTCCCCACCGCCTAGCTTTTGTGTTGCTGTGACCTGTGTTGGAAAAAGCTCTTTCCCCAACTTGGCAACTCCCACCCCTCTTTCAAGATTCCCCAGACCCTCCTTCTCTGACCTCCCTGATAGGATGACTGACGAGGGCTCTGTTAGAAGTTCCTGCTAGTTACATGCTAGATTCCCTATGACCCCTATGTTCCCCAAACTCAGTGCACGACCAGCTTCCAGACACATCCAGCTTCCTCTCAGTGAGTGCTTTCTGTGGGGTTGGTGTTGGGCTGAGTACTTTGTGTGATCTCATTTCATTCTCAGCTGCAAAGTGGCCTCAGATACTTCCCACCCCTAAGGTTGTGGCAAGGAGTAAACATGGAAATGTATTTTGGCCCAAGGCCTCGTCCCTGTAAAAGCGTTCTAAATTGGAGCAGTTATTAACAGCTGAGGCCAACCCATGAGAGCTCTGCCCGGATCCCCTGCATTCCCCGTTACACATTCTGGGCCTCCCCGCTGAGCTTCTGTGGCTTTTGCTCCTCCCAGCTCACACCTGCTGCCTCTTCAGGGCCTGCCTGAGTCGATTCACCTGTCCGGGACCCAGAAGGTCTCCCACAGGAGCAGGCTGGGGCGGGATGTTGCCCGACATCACACCGTTGGTGGTCTCTTTTCCTTCACTGTCCTGCCTTCCTTGCTTTCTCCTTGGCTTCTCCTGGTCGCACTTGCTTGGTAAGTCGTTTATACCCAAATTCTTATCTCAAGCTCTGCTTCTGAGGGTCTGAGCTAAGGCAGGGTTGGCAAACTTCTTTGGTAAAGGGCCGGATAATATTCTAGACCTGGCACTGTGGCTCACACCTGTAATCCCCGGACTTTGGGAGGCCAAGGCGGGCAGATCGCTTGAGCCCAGGAATTCGAGACCAGCCTGGGCAACATGGCAAAACCGTCTCTACTAAAAAATACAAAAATTAGCTGGGTGTGTTGGCACGTGCCTGTAATCCCAGCTACTTGGGAGGCTGAGGCTGACCTCTTAAGCCCAAGAGGTCAAGGCTGCAGTGAGTCATGAATGTGCCCTGCACTCTAGGCTGTGCAACAGCGTGAGACCCTCAATCTCTCTCTCTGTCTCTCTGTCTCTCTCCTCTCTCACTCTCCCCATACACACACACACACACACATTTTATATATATATATATTTTCTAGGCTTTGTGGGCCATGTAGTCTCTGTCACAACTACTCAACTCTGTAGCACAGAAGCAGCCATAGGCAATATGTAAATGAATCTGCATGACTGTGTTCCAATAAAACTTTATTTATAGAAACAAGAGGTGGGCCGGATTGAGTCTCAGGGCCATAGTTTGCTGACCTTTGACTGAAGACAACACCCCTGGAAGCTTAGTGCTCTAAAGGTGAAATACCCCACGCAAGGTCACACACTGGTGAGCAGCAGGGCCAGCAGATTGGCTCTGAAGCTCCTCTGCTGAAATGCCCCCTGCAGCAGGGGTTTAGTACGCTCTGGTCAGTGAGTGGCTCCAGGTGTCTCCAAGGATGAAAGAAACAATGCTGCAGGTGAGAAAGTTCTGACTGGCTTAATTAGAAGGAAGGGTAGCAAATATATGACGGGGTGAATGCATCTTCCCCTAAAGCCCTGGGTGATTTCCACTAAATTATTAAATGGTTCATTTGCCTTCCTAGAGCACTGGGTGGACTGAGAAGAACTCCTGGAATCCTTTATGAAACCACATGTGTTGGAAAGATTTTAAAAATAGCACCAGGCCCTTTGACAAGTCTAGCGCTAATTACCCTGAAGCTCTGGCACCCCTGCTGATGTGCCACCGAAGCTTCTGCTGCGATCCTGCACCCTCCCAAACCCCAGCTTTGCATCGCGAAGTCCTTGTTGAGAAGGGAGGTGAGGCTACCAGTATGTCCTAAATTTTCCTGCTCTGGCCAGGGACCTGCCTCATTATAGGGGTCTCCAACCTGAGTGGGACTTTAATGGTAATGTGCAGAACCTCATTTTCTGCACACAATGGAGTGTAGGATGGGGACGTAGAGCAGCTCAGGTCCTCTGTGCCCAGTGGCCGGCCAACCTGGAAAGCTTTCTCGTGAACTGTGTGTGTGCACGTGTTTGTGTGTGTGCGTGCCTGTGTGACTGCAAACTTTTTCTTTGCAAAAATCATTTTTTTTTTTTTTTTGAGACAGATTCTTGCTCTGTCACCCAGGCTGGAATGCAGTGACGTGATCATGGCTCACTGCAGCCTCAACCACCCAGGCTCAAACAATCCTCCTGCCTCAGCCTCCCAAGTAGCTGGGATTGCAGGCATTTGCCACCATGCCTAGCTAAGTTTTTCATATTTTCTGTAGAGAGGGGATTTTGCCATGTTGCCCAGGCTGGGCAAAAATAATTTATATTCATTGTAGTAAATATTGCTAAGCAAAACCAAGACACACCACCCACAACCCCACTCCTTGGGTTAGCCATTATTAACATTTTGGTTTATTTTTTTCCAGTCTTTTGCCTCTGCATACATTTACGTATTATTTATTACAAAAAACGAGATTCTACTATATGTATTGCTTAGTTTCAGTGACATATTTTGACCATCTTTCCTTGTCGTTGCACTCTTCTACAATGTCTTTAAAAATGACCAGGCATGATTCATCTTTTGCATGCGTGTATTATAACTTTATTTTCCAGTTGCCTATTATTAAGGAGAAGCTGTTGTCTAGTCATTTTGCTATTACAAAGTAGCTAAATCTTTGTTCAAGTTCTTGATGATCTTCTTACATTTTTAGGTGTGGAGTTGCTGGGATTTAGGGGAACTTTGGGGGAGGTTGGAATCTTATTACTCTGTTTTAAATTATCCATAGCTCCTTGGCACAGACACGCTAAAGAAATAATTAGAGGCACATGATTAAAGATTGAGTGGCTGGGTTTGAATCCCAGCTCTGCCTGGCAAAGGTTTGGGACCCTGGGCATATTCCTTAACCTTGGTTTCTTCATCTGTAATGTGGGAACAACAGTATCCCACTCTGTCATGTTGCTATGAGGTTGATGTGACTGCCTGGTCCCCCTCCTACCTGGTCCCCCTCCTACCTGGTCCTCCAGCTCTCACCTTGTCCCTGCTCCCCAGCCTCACTGATGGAACATGGCAGTAGCTTGTCTGCCACAGGAACTTTGCACTTGCTGTTCCCACAGTGTGACACCTTCTTCCTCCAGATTCCGCGTGGCTCTCTCTCTCCCCTCACCCAGGTCTCAGCTCAGATGATCCCCTTTGGACCCTCTTCCCTTGCCATCATTCTCTGTTACTTTACTGAGTTTTATTTTTCTTAGACTACTTATAACCTCTTGTCATCTTACATATCTATTTGGTTTTGTCTATCCTCCCCCTTCCCAAGAATATAAGTTCCTCGAGGACAAGGAGTTAATTTTTTTCTAGGGCCATGTCACCAATATCTGAATTATATTGCCTGTTGCATAGAAGGTGCTCAAACATGACTTTAATTTTTTTCCCTGGAGCTACTAAATACTAAATGTCTGCTTCGTTTTCTCTGTACCTATTGCTAATACTTTCCACACTCATAAAGACTCTATCAGTATAATTTCCTACAATGTTAAATTTGGTAGTTGGATTCTCCCCCTCCATCCCCATCCAGAGACCCCTGTTAAAGGAGAAGTTTAGTTACTCTTTAAGCTGGCTACAAAGCCATCGTTCTCTGATTTTTTTCTTTCTCTTCTTCTTCTTCTTCTTTTTTTTTTTTTTTTTTTTTTTGAGAAAGGGTCTTGCTCTGTTGCCCAGGCTGCTGGAGAGTAGTGGCATGATCTCAGTTCACTGCAGCCTCCGCATCCTGGTTTCAAACGATTCTCATGTCTCAGCCTCCTGAGCAGCTGGGATTACAGGCGAGCACCACCATGCCCGGCTAATAGTGACGGAGTTTTGCCAGTTTTGAGATGAGGTCTCAAACTCCTGGCCTCAAGTGATCCACCCACCTTGGCCTGCCAAAGTGCTGGGATTACAGGTGTGAGTCACTGTGCCCGGCCCTAAGTTTCTTTCTTTCTTTCTTTCTTTCTTTCTTTTTTTTTTTTTTTTTTTGAGACAGGATCTCATTCTGTCACCCAGGCTGGAGTGCAGTGGTGCAATCATGGCTCACTGCAGCCTCAACCTCCTAGGCTCAAGTGATCCTCCCACCTCAACCTCCCGAGTAGCTGGGACTACAGGCATGCACCACTATGCCTGGCTAATTTTTAATTTTTTGTAGACACAGGGTTTCACCATGTTGCCCAGGCTATCTTCAAACTTCTGGGCTCAAGCAGTCCTTCCCATTTCAGCTTCCCAAATTGCTGGGATTAAAGGTGTTAGCCACTATGCCCATCCTCAAACATGATTTCAGAAATGAATGGATTTTGCATGGGAAGTACTGAGCACAGTGCCACTCCTGGGTTCATGTGCAATAAACTGTTATTCACCCCCTAGAAGGGTTGGATGGAATGATCTGGAAGTTGCCTCGGCTTGATCCTGTAGATTTAGGCAGCAGAGATGCTCTGAGCAGACAGAAGGTGGGAGAGGGAGGACGTCCTGTTTGATTGCTTCTCCAGCTCGTGGTTGAACAGGCAGTGGGGGGCTGTGGCCACAGTGCCCCCGCTTTACTCTCTTAGCTCCTTTCTTCTTGAGGATACTACCCCTTCTCCCTCAAAACACAGAACTTCCTCTTAGCTAGTTCTCAACTAATCTCTTCCTGGGCTATTCCACTTTAAATGGAAGCCAGGCAACCAAATGCCTGCAGAGAAGCAAAGGACCTTCCTTTTTCTGTCCCCACATTCTGCTTGAGCTGCAATTCTTCTTGTCTTTACCTTCATCATTCATTCTGAGCCAGTGACTGAGCTACTCTTTTTTTTTTTTTTTTCCTGAGACGGAGTCTTGCTCTATTGCCCAGGCTGGAGTGCAATGATGCAATCTCGGCTCACTGCAACCTCCGCCTCCTGGCTTCAAGTGATTCTCCTGCCTCAGCCTCCTGAGTAGCTGTGATTTCAGGCGTGAGCCACCACTAATTAACCTGGCTAATTTTTGTGTTTTTAGTAGAGACGGGTTTTTACTATGTTGGTCAGGGTGGTCTCGAACTCCTTACCTGGTGATTCGCCTGCCTTGGCCTCCAAAGTGCTGGGATTACAGGAGTGAGCCCCCGTGCCTGGCCGACTGAGCTAGTCTTGAGGTGCCTTGGATGGAATGCTCTTCCTCCTGTTGGGCTTTTTCATGTGTGTCTTTGCCCAGGGCCCTTTCATCCTTCCTATGCACTCCCCACACCATCCCAGCTACACCAGCTCAGCCCTCAAGACTCAGGTTTCACCTGGAAAACACCCTTGACCCCATGCCTGGGCAGGTGCCTCTGCAGTCCCCGCATGTCTGCTGTCATGGTTTTTATTTTCTTCTCCTTATTGTTTAAATCACACTGGGTTGCCATTCTCTGCTTTTTCATCAACTTCCTCATCAAAATTGCCTTGGTGACCACAGGAACGCAGCATTATTCACCATTTAACCTCAGTACCTTGCTCAACACAGAGAAGGTGCTTGATGTTATCTAGTGAATGAATGGATGATGATGACATAGGCCCTACAAGTGTCAGCGGGAACACATTCTGGGTGGGATGCCTGTTCACAGTGCATTGGTGCCAGGACCTGGAGTCTCTCCCTCTCAGACCAGGTGCTCTCCGTGGTTTCTGGATAAAGCATCCTTTGTGTCTGGTGGAGTGACATCTTCTGCTCGGCGACCAGACCCCGTCAGATTCAAATGTTTTCAGCCACTTTCTATAAATGGGAATGTTTTGATTGGACAGCAGCTGCCATGGTAACTGGTTGATTTTTAGAATGTGGGGACTGGGGACAGATCGGAGACCAGGTATCTTTGAAGAGGCTCTTTTTGAATTATTCTGGTGTTTAGAAGCTCATCAATGAGAACTGACTTTGCACAAGTGCTCCATGATGCCAACACTCGGTGCTTTCCTCTCTCTGGACAGGGGTCTGAAGCGCTTTCGTGGGTCATATTTGTGATATTTCCAGCTTATCCTCTTGATCCCAGGTTGTTTGAGGCTCAGATGAGGCAGGCTGAGATTTTCTTTGGTATACCAAGGTGATAAGATTGGCAAGGAGGTACAGAAAAACAAGGAGAGGAAGGTCACTTTCACCTTTAATATTTTGCTCCAAACATCCAAATGACCCTCCAGACTCCCCATCTGGAGCTTTACTAAGTGGCAGGACAATGCTTTTGAAGCCCTAACTAATGTTATTTCCCCAGTGGAATTTATTTTCCCCATTCAGAGTGTATGGCTATGTGGTCAACATTTCTGCAGTACATACAGCTGTGCATACCCATACTGCTGTTCAGGTCGTGCACTGAATAAGTCCACCCAGGCTTTGTGCACAATACTCCCTGGAATTGCACAACATGGTAGCCCTGGTAAGGGATGTAGTAACAAAGCAAAAGGGTGATGCTTCCAAAATTTTGCATACAAAATCCTGGCCTTAGGGGGAACAAAAGGAACTGGTAGCATAGATTATTGGTAACATTATTATTATTGTTATCATTATGCCATCTGCTAACAGATATAAATATAAATAACATATAATAAAAAGGATGAGAGATATTGGCTAATTAAGAACAAGGATACTTTAGCCCAGTCTACATAAAGATTCCTTGGGCTGTAGAAAGGAGAAGCAACAAGTGTATAGAAGTTAGTGGTTCACTGAGAAGATGATCCTGCATCTTTGCTCCCGGGGTCAAATCCAGGTTAGGGCAGGTGGATATGGCAAAAATCCTCAGGTCAGTTTATGGAATGTAAGAGTCACAGCAAAAGGCCGGGCGCGGTGGCTCACGCCTGTAATCCCAGCACTTTGGGAGGCCGAGACGGGCGGATCACGAGGTCAGGAGATCGAGACCATCCTGGCTAACACAGTGAAACCCCATCTCTATTAAAAAAATACAAAAAACTAGCCGGGCGAGGTGGCGGGCGCCTGTAGTCCCAGCTACTTGGGAGGCTGAGGCAGGAGAATGGCGTAAACCCGGGAGGCGGAGCTTGCAGCGAGCTGAGATCCGGCCACTGCACTCCAGCCTGGGCGACAGAGCGAGACTCCGTCTCAAAAAAAAAA
>NC_037688.1:30773251-30792248 GCF_003255815.1 Theropithecus gelada
AAAAAAAAAAAAAAAAAAAAAAAAAAAGAGTCACAGCAACTCATTTCCCATTTCTGAGTGGAACTCCAGAAAAAGAAAGGGTTGTATAGTAAATCCAATCTAAACAGCCAGGGCCTCTGAGGGTGTAGCCCCGTGGGATGACTTCAGTGCTATGGATATGGCATCAGAGCTGGCCAGGGATCTGTGGGAACTGAACGACCCCGTGGCCAGAATGAGCCATGACTTAGCAGCAGCCTTCTGTGAGACCCAGCAGTGAGGGTGGATGAGGTGATGGCTGAATCAGATCTCCCTCTACCCCCACCCCTCAATGCTCCTGGGAACTTAGAAGCATATGTGGGGAAGTGGGGTTGGGGTCATCATTTTGGCCAAGATTTGGCGTCTGTTTTCTGGTGCAGTGAGAAATCAGAACAGATTAAATTGTAGTAAAGAAAAATATGGTCATGTTTCTTGCAGTCCTGAGTCTTGGATGCAAGATTTGCTCCCACAACAACAAGCTGCTTTGACATTCTCCAAAAGAGGCCTGCTTGGGTGTCACTGGCTTAAACTAGTGATTTGTCCACCAGACTGCTGCTCAGAATCACCTAGGAAGCTTTGCCAAAACAGGTGCTTGGCACCGCTTCAGACGTAGAGCATCAGAGTATCTGCAGGTTGGGGCTGCCCTGTGATAGCTATTGGATAGATCAGTGCCTGCAAAGTAGCTGGTCGGAATCTTGGCTGAATTTGCTCTGTGCTTTTGTGCAAATTTTTTCCTCTTTTCCTCTTTCCTTATCCATTAAATGGGTAAATCCTATCTCTTTTTGTAAATGACTCTGAACACTCAGAAATTATTCAGAGGAAAGATCTTAAAAGAAACAGCAATGCTGTTCACTTAAAAGCATTTCATGATTACTGTTTAAAAGCAGAAATCTTTCTTTGCCATTTGGAAATGCATTCTTTTTATTTATATTTTTATATTTTATTTATATTTATTATATGGTATTTATATTTATATCTGTTAGCAGATGATATAATAACAATAATAATAATTTTTGAAAAACTAGTTATCTATCAGGAGAGGGAAGGAACAGGTGGAGGGAACAGGGACAGAGGCTAGACTTCTTGGAATGTACCCTTTTTTTTTTTTTTTGAGATGGAGTCTCACTCTGTTGCCCAGGTTGGAGAGCAACAGTATGATCTCGGCTCACTGCAACCTCCGCCTCCTGGGTTCAAGCGATTCTCCTGCCTCAGCCACCTGAGTAGCTGGGATTACAGGTGTGCACCACCACACCCAGCTAATTTTTGTATTTTAGTAGAGATGAGGTTTCAACATGTTGGTGAGGTTGGTCTCGAACTCCTGACCTCAGGTGATCCACCTGCCTCAGCCGCCCAAAGTCCTGGGATTACAGGAGTGAGCCACTGCGCCTGGCCTGGAATGTACCTTTTCTGCACATTTGACTTCCATGATTACAAAACATAATTAAAAATGAAAATAACAATCCCTAAACCCCAAAAGAAATGTGAAACAAGCAAACCTAATTGTGTGTCCAGTTGGAGGCACACAAACAAAGATAATTTTAAATGACTTTTAAAACACAGTAATTTAACTGTGCATATGAAGTGAAATACATTCTGAGGACAAAAGAACTAAAAATCAACTATTGTCAAGTAAAAATATCATTAGAAATAATATTAATATTATTCTAAGATTATTTCGGCCAGGTGCGGTGGCTTACGCCTGTAATCCCAGCACTCTGGGAGGCCGAGGCGGGCAGATCATGAGGTCAGGAGATCGAGACCATCCTGGCTAACACAGTGAAACCCCGTCTCTACTAAAAAATACAAAAAATTAGCCTGGTGTAGTGGCGGGCGCCTGTAGTCCCAGCTACTCGGGAGGCTGAGGTAGGAAAATGGCCGTGAACCTGGGAGGCGGAGCTTGCAGTGAGCCCAGATCGTGCCACTGCACTCCAGCCTAGGTGACAGAGCAAGACTCCGTCTCAAAAAAAAAAAAAAAAAAAAAAAAAAAGACTATTTCACACACACAGACATAGAGTAAAATGAAGCAAGTAGATAATGATGTAATTAGAAACCAAGATTTTCAGCATAAAAGAGATGCAAATATAAAATTAAAGAGTTCAAGTAAAAGTTCTGTAATTTAAATTTTGAATTAGAAATATCTGTTTAAACTTACACTGTAGCTTCTATTTTAAACACACACACACAAACACATATATACACACAGTTTAACGTATTTCCTACTTCTGTAAACCCAAGAAGTCCTAGAAGCCGTGACCAACTCTATAGCGATGAGAAATCCAGAATCCAGTTTATAGTCTCCAAATACCATTTCCCACAAAAGTAGGATGTTTGAACAAAATGCAATGTGTGGACTTCATTTTGGACTTGCTTTGAATACAACTATATAGAACACTTATAAAATGATGGAGAAAAATTGAAGGCCAATTTGATATTTGATGAAATTAAGGAATTATGAGAATTGTATTTTGGCTGTGTTCTTAAAATGATACATTATATTTTTAAGATATATACTGACATATTCACAAATGACACATCTTGGATTTATTTCAAAATAATTTAGTAGGACCCATTAAAAAATGGGCAAAAGACATGAACAGACTCTTCTCAAAAGAAGACATACAAGCCACCAAAAAACATGAAAAAATACTTCACATCACTAATCATCAGAGAAATGAAAATCAGAACCACAATAAGATACCCTATCACACCAATCAGAATAGCTATTATAACAAAGTCAAAAAAAGGAAAAAACGAAACCCCACAGATGTTTGTGAGGCTGTCACAGTGGAAAGCAGTTCAAAGATTTCTCAAATGACTTAAAATAGAACTACCATTCAGTCCAGCAGTCCCTTATTGGATATGTATCCAAAAGAAACAAATCATTCTACTAAAAAGACACATGCACTCACTGCAATGTTCTTTGCAGTACTGCTCACAATAGCAAAGACATGGAATCAACCTAGGTGCCCATCAATGGCAGACTGAGTGAAGAAAATGTGGCACATATACACCATGGAATACTACACAGCCATAAAAAAGAATGAAATCATGTCCTTTACAGCAACATGGATGGAGCTGGAGGCCACTATCCTAAGCAAATTAATGCAGGGGCTGAAAATCAAATACTGCGTGTTCTCACTCATAAGTGGGAGGTAAGCATTGGGTGCTCATGCTTAAAGATGGCAACAGTAGATACTGGCAACTCAAAAATGGGGGAGGGAAAAGTACAGGGTTGAAAAACTGTTGGGTACTATGCTCAGTACCTGGGTGATGAGATCATTTCTACCCTAAACCTCAGCATGGTGCATTAAACCCATACATGCACATGTACCCCCTGAATCTAAAATAAAAGTTGAAAAATAATAATCCAGTAGGAATGGGGAAACATTGGGTGGGTGTGTAGGAGAAAAAAGGATGGAATGTGTTGATCATTGTTGAGGTTACATGGGGGTTCATTATATTATTCTCTGTAATTTGATGTATGTTTGAAATTTCCATAAAAAAAATATTCGAGTAGAAAGACAAGAAAAGGAGGAGAAGGAAGAGAGGGAGGAAGAGAAGAAAGTGGGGAGTGCATTTTGTAGACCTTCAAGTTGAAAGCATTTTGGGTTGTCCACCAAGAAAGAAGGCAGGCAGCTCCAAGGAGCAGAGCCACTTCCCTCTGCACCAAAGGTCATAGTGCCCCCTGGGCAGAGAAACCCATGATTGGTGAGGTAGGTAGTGATTCAGAAAATGTGACAGTGAATTGAATAATCCACTTACAGGCAGCTGGCTGAGCTGGCCTGGTGGAAGGCAAGCTGGCCCAAGCAGGAAATGGGGGCCAGCTATGGGCCCTGACCCCTCTTTTCTCTGGCCATGACATTTGAAGGAAACAAATTCTAGTTTTAAGGTGGACTGGTCCTGCTTAGAAGGTAACAGTTGGGAAGGTGTCAACTGAGTCAGGTTGAGGAGGTCCTTGTGTGATTCCAGGTTTAAAATATTTTACAACATTAATGAATTTTTTTATATTGGAAAATAACATTCTTAAAAAACATAATGTTGAGAGAAAGGCGTCAGACCCAACAGAACACAGACTATATTATTCCATTTATATAATATTCAAAATGAGCAGAATTAACCTACATTTTTTCAAGATACATGATTAGATGGTGATTTTAAAGGAAGACAAGGTCATGACGACTTGGCAGTGAGGAGAACAGTTATCTTTACGTGGGAGGGAGCTGTGATCAGACAGGGCTCCTGGGGTGCTGATATAGATGATGGTTCCATGGGGTTTATTCTATGGTATATTAAGCTATAAATTTATGCTTTATGCTTGCTTTCTAAATGTGGTATATTTCACAATATAAATATGAAGTAATATACCTTGCTTGCAGAAAATTAGGGAAGAATACAAAATAGTACAAAATACAAAATAGAAAATCGTTCCCTATGATCGCTCCGCCTGAAATTAACCACTGTTGACATGTTGGTATGAATCATTTTGTAAGGAGTTGGGCTTGGTGATTAAGGAGATGGACTTTGGAGTTTAACAGACACAGGCAATGTTCAAATCCTGGCACTGCCTCTTACTAAATGTGAGAATGTGGGCAAGTTGATGCAGTTCTTGTCTGCAAAATCAGGATAATAACAATACTTGTTTTAAAGGGTTGTCGTGGGGATAAAAAGAACCAATGAATGAAGAACACCCAGAATGCAATACATCTTCAATCAGTGTTAACCATTTTTAACTCACTGAAATCTTTTAAAAAACGTATATGTACTATATATATGAAATCTCTTTATTATATATGTATAGATAGTTATAGTCTATATATTTTTATGAAACTGTGATTGTAGTTCTTAGCAATTATGACTTGAAACCATTTTTTTTTAAAGTAATGATCCCTTATTGAACTTCTCAGAGGTACAATTCTACGTGATAATGCCTGAATAATCTGGTACAACATCCGAAGCTGTCTGTAACTCATGCTACTCCATCTTACTCCAAAATTGATTATTTCCCTGTGCTGGTGCTTTGTCTGGTCTCCTTACCCCTTTTTGCTAGTTGAAATTCTTTTTTTCTAATTATCAATGATGCTGAGCTTTTTTTCATATGTTTGTTGGCTGCATGAATGTCTTCTTTTGAGAAGTGTCTGTTCATGTCCTTTGGCCATTTTTTAATGGGGTTGTTTGTTTTTTTCTTGCAAATGTGTTTAAGTTCCTTGTAGACTCTGGATATTAGACCTTTGTCAGATGGATAGATGGCAAAAATTTTCTCCCATTCTGTAGGTTGTATTTTCACTCTGATGATAGTTTATTTTGCTTTGCAGAAGCTCTTTAGTTTAATCAGATCCCATTTGTCAATTTTTGCTTTTGTTGCAATTGCTTTTGGCGTTTTTGTCATGAAACCTTTGCCCATGCCTATGTCCTAAATGGTATTGCCTAGATTTTCTTCTAGGGTTTTTATAGTTTTGGTTTTTACATTTTAGTCTTTAATCCATCTTGAGTTAATTTTTATATAAGGTGTAAGGAAGGGCTTCAGTTTCAGCTTTCTGCATGTGGTTAGCCAGTTCCCAGCACCATTTATTAAATAGGAAATTATTTCCACATTGCTTGTTTTTGTCAGGTTTGTTAACGGTCAGTTGGTTGTAGGTGTGTGGTCTAACTTCCAAGTTCTCTATTCTGTTCCATTGGTCTATACGTCTGTTTTTGTACCAGTACCACACTGTTTTGGTTATAGAATAGTTTGAAGTCAGGTAGCGTGATGCCTCCAGCTTTGTTCTTTTTGTTTAGGATTGTCTTGGCTGTATGGGTTCTTTTTCGGTTCCATACGAATTTTAAAATAGTTTTTTTCTAATTCTGTGAAGAATGTCAATGGTAGTTTAATGGGAATAGCGTTGAATCTATAAATTACTTTGGGCAATATGGACATTTTCATGATATTGATTCTTCCTATCTATGAGCATGGAATGCTTTTCCATTTGTTTGTGTCCTGTCTGATTTCCTTGAACAATGGTTTATAGTTCTCCTTGAAGAAGTCCTTTGCTTCCCTTGTTAGCTGTATTCCTAGGTATTTTATTCTCTTTGTAGCAATTGTGAACAGGAGTTCATTCATGATTTGGTGCTCTGCATGCGTGTTGTTGGTGTACTGATCATTAGAGAAATACAAATCAAAACCACAATGAGATACCACCTCATGCCAGTCAGAATGGCGATTATTAAAAAGTCAAGAAACAACAGATGCTGGTGAGGTTGTAGAGAAAAAGGAACACTTTTACACTGTTGGTTGGAGTGTAAATTACTTCAACCATTTTGGAAGACAGTGTGGCAATTTCTCAAAGATCTAGAAACAGAAACACCATTTGACCCAGCAATCCCATTACTGGATATATACCCCAAGGAATATAATAATTCTGTTATAAAGAACCATGCGCATGTGTGTTCGTTGTATCATTATTCACAATAGCAAAGACATGGAATCAATCCAAATGCCCATCAGTGATAGACAGGATAAAGAAAATGTGGTACATATATACCATGGAATACTATGTAGCCATAAAAAGGAATGAGATCCTGTCCTTTGCAGAAACATGGATGAAGCTGGAAGCTGTTATCTTCAGCAGACTAACATAGGAACAGAAAACTAAACACTGCATGTTCTCACTTGTAAGTGGGAGCTGAAGGATGAGAACACATGGACACATGCCGGGGAAACAACACACACTGGGGCCTGTCAGGGGAGTCGGGGGAGGGAGAGCATCAGGAAGAATAGCTAATGGATTCTGGGCTTAATACCCAGGTGATGGGTTGATCTGTGCAGTAAACCACCATGGCACTCTCTTACCTAGGTAACAAACCTGTACATCTTGCACATGTAATCCGGAACTTAAACTAAAAGTTGATGAAAAAAATTAGAAAAATTCTGTGAGAATCAATTGGCTATGTTAAAAGTACTACATATTTTTTAAAAGAAATTCTTTTTTAAAAAAAACCCAAAGTTTCCCACACTATTAATTATTATTATTATTGTGATAAATACAGTTAACGTAAGATCAATCTTCTAGTATATGTTAACTATAGACACTGCTGGATAGTAGGTCCCTTGGACTTCTTAATCTTGTATAACTGAAACTTTGTGCCCTTTGACTAATATCTCCTCATTTCCTCCTCCTCCTATCCCCTGGTAATCACTATTTTTTACTCTCTGTTTCCATGAGTTTGACTATTTTAGATTGATCATATAAGTGGTTGTCCATCATGTAAGTATTTGCCCTTCTATTTTTGGCTTATTTCACTTAGCATAATGCCCTCCAGGTTCATCCATGTTTTCCCAAACGGCAGAATTTCCTTCTTTTTAAGGCGGAGTGATACTGCATTTTCTTTATCCATTCATCTGTCATTGGACATTTAGGTTGTTTCCACACCTTTGCTATTGTGAATAATGCCACAGTGAAAATGGGAGTGCAGATCTCTTCAACATTCTGGTTTTATTTTCTTTGGATATATGACCAGAAGTAGGATTTCTCAATCATATGGTAGTTCTGGTTTTAATATTTGAGGAAAACCCATATTGTTTCTTGTAGTGACTGCACCAATTTACATTCCCATAGACTGTGTACAAGGGTTCTCTTTTCTGCACAGCCTCACCAATATTTGTTATTTGTTTGTTTTGATGATAGCCATCCTAACAAGTGTGATACCATAGTTCATTGCAATTTTGATTTGCATTCCCTGATGATTAATGGTATTGTGCACCTTTTCATACATCTATTGGCTTTTTGTATATCTTCTTTGGAGAAATGTCTATTCAGTTTCTTCGTTCACTTTTTGAGTTCTTTGTTTTGTTTTTTGCTGTTGAGTTGTAGGAGTTATATGTTTTGAGTATTAGCCCTTTGTCAGATACACAGTATGTAAGTATTTTTGCCCATTTTGCAGGTTGCCTTTTCATTTTGTTGATTGTTTGCTTTGGTGTGCAGAGCTTTTGGTTTGATGTAATCCCACCTTTCTATATTTGCATTTGTTGTCTGTACTTCTTGTCATATCCAAGAAATTATTACTAAGGTCAAAATCAGGAATATTTCCCTCTGTGTTTTTCTTCTAGAAGTTTTAAGGTTTCATGTCTTACATTTAAGTGTTCAATCCATTTTGAGTTGATTTTTGTGTATAGTGTAAGATAAGGGTTCAATTTCATTCTTTTGTATGTTGATATCCAGTTTTCCCAGCATCACTTATTGAAGAGACTAACATTTCCCCATTGTGTGTTCTTGGCACCCTTGTCAAAGATGTGTTAACCACATAAGCATGGGTTTATTTCTGGGCTCTCTATTCTATTCCATTGGTCTATATGTCTGTTTTTATGCCAGTGCCATGTTGTTTTGATTATTGTAGGTTTGTAATATTTTTTGAAACCAGAAAGTATGATGCCTCCAGCTTTGTTCTTTTTCTCAAAATTGCTTTGGCTATTTGGGGTCTTTTGTGGTTTCATATAAATTTAAGAATTGCTTTTTCTATTTCTACAACATGTCAATGGGATTTTGGTAGGGATTACATTGAATCTATAAGTAACTTTGGATAGTATGACCACTTTAACATTATTAACTCATTAACTCTTCCAATCCATGAACATGGGATATCTTTAATTTCTCTCATTAGTGTTTTATAGCTTTAAGGGTACAAGTCTTTTACTTTCTTAAGTTATTCCTATTTTATTCTTTCTGGTACTATTGTAATTGGAATTATTTTCTTATTTTCATTTTGTATAATTTGTTGTTAGTGTTTAGAAACACGACTGATTTTTGTATGTTGATTTTATATCCTGTAACTTTGCTGAATTTGTTTCTAACGATTTTTTATATCCTGCAACTTTGCTTAATTAGTTCTAACAATTTTTATGAAGTCTTTTTAGGGTTTTCTACATATAAGATCATGACATTTGCAAACAGGGATAGTTTTACTTCTTCCTTTTGATTTGGATGACTTTTTTTTTCTTGCGTAATTGCTCTGCCTAGCATGTCTAGTACCATGTTGAATGGAAGTGGTGAAAGTAGCATCCTTGTCATGTTCCAGATCTTAGGGGAAAAGCTCTCAGTCTTTCACCATATGATGTTAGCTATAGATTGTTCATATACGAATATATATTGTGTTGAGATAAGTTCCTTCCGTATCTAATTTATTGACAATTTTTATTGTAAATTATGTGTTGAATTTTGTCAAAAGCTCTTTCTGCATCAATAATCATGGGGTTTTATCTCTCCTTTGTTAATGTTGTATATCACACTGGTTGATTTGCATATGTTGAAGCATCCTTGCATCCTAGGAATAAATCCCACTTAGTTGTGGTATATGATCCTTTTAATGTATTGTTAAATTTGGTTTGCTAATATTTTGCTGAAGATTTTTGCATCCATATTCATCAGGGATATTGATCTATAGTTTTTGTTTTTTTTTTCTGTTGTGCCTATGGCTTTGATATCAGATGACACTGGCCTTATAACAAGTTTGGAAGTGTTCTCATGCTGATGGAAATTCTAATCATTGTTTAAGACCTAGCCCCCAAAATAAAACCCTCCATGAAATTCTCCTTGGTTCTTCCAGTTGGGATAGGAGAGAGTACTTCTCTACTTGAAGATTTCTGTGTTATAAAACCTTAGCAGAGAAGCTAACACAACCTTCTGCCTCCAAGGCGTGGGTGGAACCTTAATCAATATTTACCAGTAATGATGATGAACACGTTTCCAAACTTGCCTCCCACTGATTTGAAAGCCATTAGTAATGAGTCTCAGCTCAGGGCTCAGGCTGGGAATAACCTACTAGGCACTAGGCTTCTGAACAGAATTTTAAACAGTTGAAGTTAGTAAGACTTCTTCCTGCCATATAAAAGCTGGAAACAATACAGATTTAAACATATAATGGTTTATTCTCTCATGTAGAAAAAGTCCAGAGGTGATTGGTCCATGCCTGGTAATGGAGGCTGTAGGCTGTCATCAGGCAGAAATCCTTTCTCTCTGCTTTGCTACCTCCAGTGCATGGCCATCCTGAGTCACCTCTTAGTCTAATATGGCTTCTGGTGCACCAGCCAGTGGATATCCATGCCAGGCTGTAGGCCTGGTCATAAAGGGGGAAAAAAGGGAGAAATGACTTCCTTTTCAAAGAGTTTTTGCAAAAGCTCCATAAACACTTCTAGTTACATCTTGTTTTGACCACAACATAGTCACCTGGCCATACCTAGATTCAACAGAATCTGGGAAATATTGCTGCTTAAATACAACCGGCATCCTTTTATAAAGGAGGAAGGTGAGAATGGTTGTTGGCATAGCAACAAGCAGTCTTTGCCGTAGCTGGAAGGCTCTGATGACAGGCAGTGTTACCGGCATGACTCTCACCTGTAAAAGGAATTGTATACAACGGGCATTTTTGGGGGTGACTGTGGGGTGAGGTGGGGAGCATCAAGATCACAATCACATAGAAAACACCTGGAGCCCTGGAAAGTGGCCTGCCTGCACTGCAGGGTGTCCTTGGACCTCCTATATCTTGCTCTGGAGTGTCTTTCTTTGGATCCTCCTCCAAGGGTCTTTCCTAACCCCAGCTCCAAAATGTGGTAGACTGATTTCCAGAAGGCTTCAGAGTCTTTTCAGTCCTTCATACTTTTCAAAGCCCTTTACACACATGGTTCTGTTTTATTCTTACGAAAGCCCCATTTAATAGTAATAGGTGGTGTTTCCTGATCTTGCTAGAAGCCATTCAAGTGCTAAACACTTCTACGTGCCTCATCTTGAGTCATTTTCACAATGACCCTGAGAGGCCAGAATTGCCGGAAGCCCATTTTTCAGATGAAGGAATGGAGGCTCAGAGAGGTGATGTGACTTGCCTGAGGTCACACAGGACATAGGTGGGAGCTGAACCCAGTTCTACTTGATTCTGAAGCTCCAGTTCCTTAGCCATAAGGCGAGAGTGGTTCTTATTTCCATTTGACAATTGAGAAAAAGAGCCTAGGGCGTTTAAGTGTAAAAGGTTATAAACAAGTGGATGATGATGTCCACATGAGGACCCAGTTCTCAGCCCTCTCACCACTGAGCTGCCCGGCCTCATTGCCCAGGACCTCTGAGCACACGTACATGCACCAGTCCATGCCAGGCATGCAGCCCAGATTACCTTTAGATCCTTGCCCCCTCCATACCGTTTCCAACCTAGAAGCATCCAGGCTAATCAAGATCAAAGCAGGATTTGTGAAGTGTCTGGGAGAGGCTGCAGATTTAGCGGCAGGAAGGGAAAAGCATCTTTTGATTTGTGAGCTGAACCCCTTTGATCTGAAAATCAATAGGAGTAAATTGGTTAGACCCAGGGAGGCCTTTCCCTGCTATGCCCTGCTGCAATAGCCCTTGAACGTGCTGGTGTCCTGCTGTTCCCGGCTTCAGTAGCTCTTGAACTTGCCACTGTCCTCGCATTGTGACTCCCTCCAGGATGGCCCCTGCAGCGGCCCCTGTGGAAAAGCAGCATCAGATGAAGTTATTATTCTGCCAGGGCCAGACAAGTGTTTTTTTTTTTGTTTTTTTTTTTTTTTTTTTTCTGGTTCCAGCCCATGATGTGACTTTGATAGCTCTTCTTTACTGTTTGTCAGGGGCAGCTGTCCTGGAGTCTCAGTTGCAGAAGAAAGGCCTGGATTTAATAAGTTTTTATAGCAAATGCCAACTGGACCTATCAAAGCTGCCTGGAGACCCCACCGGGCATGCCATGGGCCTCTTTCAAGACTCCTCAGCTCTGTTCAAGAGCTGAGCACTGCAGGCATTTCAGATGCATGGACTGCTAGAGTGAAACACAGCCCAGGAACTTGTCTCTCCTGTCAATCACTCTGGGCAGAAATTACCAGGGGGGCACTCATTGGCCTCCTAAGCAGTTTCAGGAGCACCCAGGATCGTTAGACCCAAAGCTGGAACGGAACGTTATCATCATCTTGTTCATTCCTGGATCTCCAGGCTGAACCACGGTAAACCAGACCTATGGGGAATATTTTCCAGTTGTAAATAATTTGGTAGAGGGCCTTGTACCCTGCCTCAGTGCTGGCACACCCTAGGTACTCTATGAATAAACATTGATTGAATGAATATATGAATAAATTGTCTCTGTAACTAATGACTTTAGAGCCGGGAAGGTCTTCGGGGAACTCTGAGAACTCACATTTAATCATCAGCTGTACAGGAGTTTAGAAAAGTGTGAGCTCAAAAAACTAGCACCTAGGTGTTCCTAGCACTGTGCCTCCTGAGCACCGACCTATTACTCCATCCCTGCCCCATCATAGGTGGGTTTCATGGGCTCTGGCTGCTGTAGCAGGATGGTCAAGCCTTAGCATCTGACAGATCTAGGTTGAAATCCAGATTCTGCCACGTGTTAGCTACTTGACCTTAGGCAAACATCTTTTGGAACTCACTTTTTCTCATTAGTAGAATGAGGCAGCAATTTTATCTAACCCTTGGGCTGTTTACAGGTTGCCTGAGGCAACACATGTGAAGAGTGTCTGTCACCTGGTAAAGAGATCACAGTAATGGTTACTGTGACATCACCGTGACAGTAGGTCCCTGGATCATTCTTTTCTGTCCACTCCCACCCCTGCATCCAGTCAGGTTCTCCCTTCTACAATATAGACCTCACCTTTTCCCATTTTGCCAAGGCCAGAATTGTACTTGTGGAGCTTCACTAAGAAAAGAAGATTGATAAACCTTCTATTACTCAAAACACTTATTTTCCTTAAAAAATTCAGGAAATAAACATTCACCTGCCATATGTTGGATTGGCTGGCTTAGCTTACCTGATGTACAGTCCTAAAACACTTCTATTTCATCATATTTGCCTCAGGAGCCTTAATAATACTGATTTATTATTGACAGATTGACTTATTATTTATTATATATTTATGGTGACCCAGGCTTGGGGAATGCAGTGCTGGGTTAAACAGATAATAAATAGTTAAATATTTGGAACACCAGAAGGTTGTCAATGCCCTACAGCCAAAGAGCAACGGGATTTTACCTGTAATTGAGTGAAGCTGCCTTTACTGGATCTTGGCAGTGAAAGAGAATGTATGCTGGGGAGCTGCATTATCCAGATGTCCTTAGTTTTTACCTAGTGTTCCTTTTTCATTCTAGGATCTCATCCAGGATACCATTTTCCATTAGTCCTCACGTCTCCTTAGGGTCTTCTTGGCTGTGACCGTTTCTCAGATTTTCCTTGTCTTTGATGACCTTGACAGTTTTGAGGAGTGCCAATCAGCTATTTTATAGAATATCTTTTAGTGAGAGGTTAGCAAGAAATAATGATAGGATTTGGAGTTGTGTTGGGTGATTTGGGGGATGATTCAAGGAAGTGGTTCTTTGCTCCAGATTGGATGCTTCCAGGAAGCAGAAGTCATTCTGCATCTGGTTATCTGTATTAGTTTCCAACTGCTGCCATAGTGAATCAACATAAAGCTAGTAGCTTAGAATAGCAAAAAATTATCTTACAGTTCTGGAGGAGGAAGAAGTCCAAAATCAGTTTCATTGGGTTAAAAATGAAGGTGCCAGCAGGTCTGGTTCCTCTCCCCTGGAGGCTCCAGGGGAGAACCTGTCTTCTTGCCATTCCCAGCTCTGGATGCCACGTGCATTCCTTGGCTTATGGCATCTTCCTTAATCTTCAAAGCCAGCAGCATGGCGTCGTCATATCTCCTTCACTGACTCCAACCCAACCGTCTTCCTCTTACAAGAGCCATTGTGATTACATTGGGCCCACCGGGATAATTGAGAATAATCTCCCCTTCTAAAAATCTTCAACTTGGTCATATCTGCAAATCCCCTTTTGCTATATAAAGTGACATGTTCACAAGTTCTTGGGATTAGGATGTGAACATCTCTGGAGGGGCACTCTTCTGCCTATCACAGTACCTCAACAATTCTCATCTAGAAGGCAAAGCGAACAGAGCAAGGCCAAATCTATCATTGGTGAAGCAGCAGCAGTCACTCCTATTAGCAAAATATCAGGATGTTTGATGGCTGCTATGTTCTGGACAATGCTCATGTTTTTGTCTATGCTCAAACATGATTATGGAGTGGTCTTGTTTTTGTTTTGATCCATCATGGTCACAGAGGGGTCTTGTCTGATCTTGTTCTGTGAAGTTGTTCATGTTCAACAGGAGAACACCCCAGCCTAGCTGAAGGTATCAGGCAAGCTCTTCACTGTCAGGGACTGCTTTTTCTTTGTCACGATGATAAATTCTATGAAGAACAGTAGGACAGTTTGAGGGGAATGGGTCATGCTGTGGTGGAGTGTTCTCTTATTTTACAGGCACAATCAGGAAAGGCCTCAGTGGTGAAGTTGACAATTGAAGGATATGAAGGAAGAGGCTATGTGATCATCCGGGGAGAAAGAATTTCAGGCAGAGAGATCATAAGGTGGAAAGCCCTGAGATGGGAGTATGTTTGAATGTTGGGTACTGGGTGTAGAAAAGATAATGCAGCCAAAGATGACTCCAAAAGTTTTGACCTGAGCAACTGGAAGAATGGAGTTCCCATTTATTGAGATGGAAAAGACTGCATTTTATTCATTTTATTGTAGAAGGAGTTTAATTTTTTATAACCTTTTGGTTTTAGGAAAGTTTTAGATTTACAGAAACATTGTGACAGTAATACAGAGTTTCCATATATCTCACACTCAATTTCCCCTATTCTTAACATATATTAGTATGCATTTGTCACAGTTAGTGAACCAGTATCGATGGACTATTAATAACTGAAGTCCATATATTATCCAGATGCCCTTAGTTTTTACCGAGTGTTCCTTTTTCATTCTAGGATCCCATCCAGGATACCATATTCCATTAGTCATCACGTCACCTTAGGCTCCTCTTGGCTGTGACCGTTTCTCGAACTTTCCCGGTCTTTGGTGACCTTGAGAGTTTTGAAGAGTGCCAATCAGCTCTTTTGTACGATATCCCTGAATTAGGATTTGTCCAGTGTTTCTTTTTTAAAATTTTTTTTTAAAATCATGATTAGACTGGTGTTATGGGTTTTTGGGAGAAAGACCCCAGAGACATGGTGTCCTTCTCATCACATCATATCAAGGGTGCATAGTGTCAACGTGACTTACCATGTTGGTGTTGACCTTAAGCATCTGGATAAGGTAGTATTTTTCAGGTTTTTCTATTGTAACGTTACAGTTTTAACCCCTTTCCATGCTGTACTCTTTGAAAGGAAGTCCTTATGCACAGCCTACACTTAAGGAATGTAGATCCTCTACCTCCTTGGTGGAGGAGTGTCTACATACATTATCTGGAATTCTTCTGCATTCATCTGGTCTCCTCCATTTACTTACTTATTTAATCATTTATATCAGTATGGACTCATAGACTTTTATTTTATACCTTGGGTTATAGTCCAATACTACTTTATTTCATTGCTCAAATTGTTACAGCTTTGACCATTGGGAGCTCTTTCCTTTGACTCCTAGGTGTTTTTCTGTTTGTTTGTTTGTTTGTTTGTTTGTTTTTGTTTTTGCTTTCATTTTTTTGAGATGGGGTCTCACTCTCTCGCCCAGGCTGGAGTGCAGTAGCATGATCTTGGCTCATTGCAACCTCGACCTCCCAGGCTCAAGTGATCCTCACGCCTTAGCCTTCTGAGTATCTATGACTACAGATGCATGCCATCACACCTGGCTAATTTTTGTACTTTTTTTTTTTTTTTGGTAGAGACAGATCTTGCTATGTTGCCCAGGTTGGTCTCAAACTCCTGGACTTAAGTGATTCTCCCACCTCAGCCTCCCAAAGTGCTGGGATTGCAGATGTGAGCCACCGTGCCCAGCCTTGAGGTTTTTTTGACATACCACCTGTGTGTGTTTGTGTGTGTGTGTGTGTGTGTGTGTGTGTGTGTGTGTGTGTAGCACTTCCATACTTTCTGGCACTAGAATATGCTCCAGGTTGGTCTTTTTTATTTTCTGCCTCAGCCCTAGAATCAGCCATTTCTTTAAGGAACCCTGGTTCCTTTTATTGGAGAATGATACTTGAAACCAAGGTACAGGGTACAGATGCCAGGTTTTCCCTTATTGCTACTGGGATGCTATTGTTTCTAATCCAAGAGTTCCATTTTGGTAATATTAAGCTAAACTCTCTCATTTTACATGCAAGTAGATATATATACACAAGTGGCAGTTCTATAGAGAGGGCTGGAGTTCAGGGGAGGGTCTGGGCTGGAGATAAACATTTGAGAGTCATCATAATGAAAATGGCAATAAAGTCATAAGACTGGATGCAATTTTCTAGTAATTAGAAAACAGTTATCAATTGCAAGATGACGAGTGAGCAAAGAAGGTTCAGGAGTGGCCAGTGAGATAAGGTGAGTGGATTCCAGGAGGCAAGTGATGAAAGATTTTCAGGAAAGAGAGAGAGAGAGAGAGATCATCTGTGTCTATGATCAAGTGAAATGATAACTGAGAATTAATCAGTGGATTTTGTCATGGGAACATCTGTGATAATCCTAACCAGAGCTCCTTTAGGGAAGTAGTAGAGATAAAAGCCTGACAGCTTCAAATGAGAATGGCAAGAGAGGATCTGGAGACACTGAGTTTGAATAACTTTTATTTGGAGAAGTTTCGTGCTAAAAAAGAGCAAAGAAATGGGGTGGTATCTGGAAAGGGATATGGACCAAGAGATGGATTTTTAATATATATATATATGTGTGTGTGTGTGTGTATATATATATATATATTTTTTTTTTTAAAACAGGAGCTATTGCAATGTGTTTTATTCTTATGTGAGTAATCCAGTGGAGAATTTAAAAACTGATGTTTCAGTAAAAAGAGGTGACAATAATTACAATGTGTTTTAAGATGTTACTATTTGCCTTCACTCTGCTAAGTGCTTTATATGAATCATCTCATTAAATACCCACACAAATTCTGCAAGGCAAGCATTATCCCACTTTAAATATTAGAAAACTGAGGCCCAGAGAGGTAAAACAACGTAGCCAAGGTTAAACAGAACCAAGATTCAAATCCAGATTGTTCTAACAGTGATGTCCATGGTCTTAGCGAATGTGCTCAAAAAAAAAATCTTTGGGAACTCTCTTTTCTTTTTCCTTCATTTGCTTCTTTCCTCTTCAGGAAAAAGAGTCTTTAGGACAGTGGATATAGCATGGGGTAATAACCCTTTCTTTGGCTGGGCTTTGGGGCCCCTGTACTTCTCCAGAGCCACACTAACAAGGCAGTGGTGTCTGATGACTTTGAAGCGTTCCACATGTTCCCCTCTCCAATGAAGGGCCCAAGATCTTTTTATCTACCTCCTTCTCCCTCCTTCCCAGGTGTCCCCTCTCTATTCATCTATTGCAGAAGTATATTAAGCACCTGATATGTGTGAGATGCTGGGGATATAATGGAAAATAAAATAGACAAAGAGGTATATACACAAGTGGCAGGTCTATGCTTGCCCTCATGAAACTTACCATTTCCACGTTGAGTATGTTTGGACAGATGTGGCCAATTCCATGATGGGAAGTAACAGTGACCTTTTACCATTCTCTGGTCTCAGGCTGGTAATACAAGGAAGGCAAAGAGGTTGGGCATAGCACAACAGAGGTAGGTGGGGTCTGTGGCCACCTGGAAAGTACGTGGCCCACCCAAAGGGGATAGTCATTTCTCAAATCGAGCTGACTGTGGTCCTGAGCCCAGTGTTGCCAGGTATTTACATTTTGTCACAAGAAGATGGAGATTAACACTTTCATGTGAGAACTCCTAATTTTAAGATTTGGACAATTTATTTTAATAAATCCTCTCCTGCCTGCCATTCCACACTTCCTCTTCTATGGGTCTGATCCAATTTGTGGGCTGTCAGTTTACAATTTCTGCTGTATAGCACTTCACTTGGTTAGATAAAGCGTGACAGTTCCCATTTAACATCTTGTTGCTTTTTGGTCTGTTAAACAAATTCAAGATTGGAACTTTAGTCCTAATATCACCCCTTAAAAATAATTTCTCTGAAATATGCCTTTTGCCTAGTAAGATGACTGAAGTGTGCATAATGAATGTATGTGTAAACTTACATTCAGCCACGTGAATGTTCCTTTCATTTTTAAAGCTATCTTGCTTATGAAAACTCAAAGGAATTTATTATAGGAAACCCCTTTGGTATTTTGGAGTCTACTTTTACATGAACAATAGAAGCAAAGGAATAGGAAACACAACTCAGAAATTTGGAACTGGGACACACATAGTCTTTCACGTCTAGGTCACTGAATGGAATCCAGCCCAAGGCAAAATTGTCTAAGCATGCAAGCATCAACAGCTGCTCAGCAGACCATGTGCAAAGGACTCAGGATCTCAGTTTGCTGTCATCATTGAATTTTCTATACCATGCTGTGGCTGTGCTTAGGTGCTGCCCTTCATAACAATTATGTGAATACTGCTAGCATTGTCATCCCTGTTTAGTGGATGTAGAGACAGAGGCAGAGAGAGAAAAGGGGAGGCTATTTTTGAAGGCCTGAGAAGAAGCCAAGATTCAAGTCCTCATCCTGAGTTTAGATTCTTTGTCTACCATGTGCTATATAGTGTTTCTTAAATATTAGGTGTTCTTAAGCTGCTGGAATGACTCTTACTATATCTTTGTACCACCTGCACTCTTATTTACATAATTTTAAAAAATGCACCCACATTTTCACTCAAATAATGTATTTTATAAGGAAAATGGCCAGTGCAATGGTTCATGCCTGTAATCCCAGCACTCTGGAAGGCCAAGGTGGGCAGATCACTTGAGGTCAGGATTTCAAGACCAGCCTGGCCAACATGGATAAAACCTGTCTCTACTAAAAATACAAAAATGAGCCATGCATGGTGGCATATGTCTGTAGTTCCAGCTACTCAGGAGGCTGAGGCATGAGAATCGCTTAAGCCCCAGAGGTGGAGGTTGCAGTGAGCCGAGATCGTGCCACTGCACTCCAGCCTGGGTGACGGAGTGAGACTCTGTCTCAAAAAAAAAAAAAAAAAAAAAAAA